>NW_021705054.1:2246-5025 GCF_003719485.1 Trypanosoma conorhini | reverse complement strand
AACCTTGCCTTTGCCGCGGACAAAAGGCGTGTGCGGCGGCCCCGCTCCCGCAAAAGGCTTGTGCCAACCTTCCTCCAGGAAAGCGCGTGGGTGGACGAGTACCGCGGCGTGAACGCCACGGTGGCGCAGGGAGAGAGAAGGGTCCCCAACGGCGTGACGTTCAGAGGCGCCGGAGCGGGGGCGGAGTGGCCTGTGGGGCAGCAGGGAAAGCAACAGCTGTACGGCTTCGCCAGAAACAAGTTCACGCTCGCGGCGACGGTGGCCATCCACGCGGTGCCGGGGGCGGACGGCCCCCCCTTCCCGCCGATGGGCGCGAGGATGAGTAACGCAAACGGCACTGTGCTCTTTGGCCTGTCGTACACGAGCGACAAGAAGTGGGCGCTGACGGTGAACGGCAAGGGCCGGGAGGCGGCAGGCGGTGCGTGGGAGAAGGACAAGACGTACCAGGTGGCGCTGCGAATGCGTGACCTCGGCAATTGGCGTGTGGACGTCGACGGGGAAAAGATTTTCGAAAGGAACTCTGAAGGCCCTCTGTTGAAGAGGGGCACGATGTCGCACTTCTACGTTGGCGGGGACGGCGCGAAGGCTGCAGCGGACGGCCACCGCGTGACGGTGAGCAACGTCCTGCTGTACAACCGCCCGCTGGAGGAGGGCGATGTCAGGGCACTCGCAGCCGGCAAGGTCGCCATCCCGCCGCCGGATGCCAGCAGCTCGCCCACGACGCAGGCGGGAGGTGGGAGTGCTGACGGTGCAGCGTCCGCCGCCAGCGTCGCTAATGCCGCGAGCACCGCTGGCCCGAGGCCGCGGAGCTCAATGAGCGACGCCGCTGTGCATTGGCGTGTGCCGCAGGTGCTGCTGCTGCTGTGTTGCTGGAGCTGTGCGGCGTTGCGGCTCTTTGCAGAATGTGAGTCGGTGCGGGTCTGCCGCACCCGTCGCAGCACGCCCGCTGCTTGGTTTCCAATTAATTTGCTATCCGAGGAGGCCTCAATCATTTTTTTTCTTCCTTTTTTCTCCCCTTGTTCTCTTGCTTCTATGTTACTCTTGATGTTGTGCTGGTAGAATAAGTGCCCCATGGTCTCTCTTCTTTTCTTTTCTTTTTTTCTGCTACGCGCGTTCTCACGGGCGGCGCACCCTTTTCCCCTCCTTTTTGCTGCTGCCTCACACACACGCGGTGCCGGCCGCCTGGCTGTGCGGATTATAGTAATGAGGCACGGGGCCGCGGCCACCGTGAGGTGCAAACCTGAGGTGTGCGTGATATTGTGTGTCTGCGTCCCGGCAGTCGTTTTATTCTTTTCTTCTTTGAAACGGGCAAGAAACATATCCACGCAGCCGATGGAGAAACAAACTTCGGAATTTCCTCTTTTCCTTTTGCATTTTATTTCGGTTGGGCCCCTAATTTTTTAGTTTCTCTTTTGTTATCCATTTGCTACGTTGGTCCCGCCTCCCTGCTGGCTGGGCGCATGTGCTGCACCCACAGGCCCGCCCGCCAAACCCCTCTCGTGTGTGTATGCGCGCGCGTGCTGGCACGCCCTCCGTCCTCCCTCCCACTGCCGCTGCGGGTGCGCAGAGCAATATACACATACACACAGGCATAAAGCAATGCGCTTTTGGGGTACTGCGGCGGCGCCAAGTTGCACGTGGCGAAGGCAGCGCAGTGCGCGGCTGTGCGAAGTTCCGCTACAGGAAGAGAAAGGGAGGGGGGGGGGAGGCGTGGACGCTGTGGCTCACTCTCTCTTTCCTTGCGGGGTGGCAGCGCGCTGCGGGTGGCTTCTCTCTCTCTCGTTTGCTGAATGTGGCTACGTGGGGGTCGTGTCTGCCCCTATTTTCTGCCCCTATTTTTTGCCTCTCCCTCTCTAAATGTCCTTTTGGCTGGTGCTCGGCTGCAGCTCAAGCCAACAACAACTACAAAAAAATGCCTGCAAAGCGAACGGGGGCGCGTGCTGGTGTGAAGAGGCAACGTCCCACCACTAATGCGCCGCGGAGGCAGCGCCCAGCTCGCGTCGACCGCAGCCTTGGGCAGCCGCCTGCGTCCGCGGAGGAGACGCAGGGAATCGCCGCTGACGCCGCCCCTCTTCTGGGGAGTGGGCTGCGTGCGGCCCTCGCCGCGGCGGAGGCGTCTGTGGAGAGCGTCACGTTGGAGAAGGTGGAGGGCCTCTACGAGTCCATCCTCAATGCGACGTGGGGTCACGTTTTGGAGGTTCCCGACGGCAGCGGGGGGGCGAGGATGGAGCCGAAGGAAGGCAAGCCGCCCGAGCCGTGGGGGTGGAAGGTGGAGGGGGCAACTGTTCTAATGGAGGACGCTGCGGCGCAATTCTCTCCACCGCGCCCCAGGCTCCTCGTGCTCACCTCGGAGAGGGGATGGCCGTACGCGTGGAGCAATGCGATAAGCATCCGCGACTGCTACATTTACTCCGAGGTGGAGCGGGTGTGGCAGATCGTCAAGGGCGACCTGGACGGGTCGTTCGGCACGCACGGCGGAGCGAACTCCGTGCCTGTGCGGCGTGTCTTGACCGGGACGTCCGGGATCGGGAAGTCGATGGCGGCCTGCTCCTACCTCCTCTACCAGCTGCTGCACTACGACGCAGAGCAACTCCCTATGGTTGCGTACTTCGTTGGAGGCAGTGCTTTTCTGTTTGACAAGGCCACCAAAACGGTGTTGCGCTTCCCTCGGTTGGGCTCGGCGACGGAGAGTTTTCTGGAGGTCGCCACGCGCACGAGGGGGTATATCATCTGCGACGTGATGTGGGGAAAACGGCAGGCGTTGTCCGTCAAACTCCCT
>NW_021705054.1:0-2221 GCF_003719485.1 Trypanosoma conorhini | reverse complement strand
GGCAGGCGCCCGAGCCGTGGGGGTGGAAGGTGAGGGGGCAACTGTTCTAATGGAGGACGGTGCGGCGCAATTCTCTCCACCGCGCCCCGGGCTCCTGGTGCTTATCTCGGAGAAGGGATGGCCGCTCCAGCTACGGTCTTTCCCCGACTGCTGCGTTCACTCCGAGGTGGAGCGGGTGTGGCGGATCGTCAAGGGCGACCTGGAAGCATCGTTGGGCACGCACGGCGGAGCGAACTCCGCGCCTGTGCGGCGTGCCTTGACCGGGACGTCCGGGATCGGGAAGTCGGTGGCGGCCGGCGCCTACCTCCCCTACCAGCTGCTGCACTACGACGCAGAGCAACTCCCTACGGTTGCGTACTTCGTTGGAGGCAGTGCTTTTCTGTTTGGCAAGGCCACCAAAACGATGTCGCGCCTCCCTCGGTTGGGCTCGGCGGCGGAGAGTTTTCTGGAGGTCGCCACGCGCACGAGGGGGTATATTATCTGTGACGTGATGTGGGGAAAACAGCAGGCGTTATCCGTCAAACTCCCTCCCGCCGGCTGGGGCGTGCTCGTCGTGCTGCCCCCAGAAGAAACTCGCTACAGGGAGTGGGAGGATGAACTGGGCGCCCGCCGCATCGTCATGGACTGCCCTGACGAGAGCGATGTGACGGCGATGGGTGCTTGGGAGGTGCGCGAATGCTCTGCGGAGGAACAGGTGAAGTACTGGGAGGGCGTCCGAAAGGGCATGGCTCTTGCGGGCCCAATTCAGCGCAACGTTTTGGACGGACGCTGGCATAAGCTTGCGAGTCGCCTGGAGGGGGCGATGGGGCGGCTCACGGCATGGGCCGTCAATTGCTACGTCGGGCTGGACAAAACGGTTTTGTGGTGCTGCGGCGTTCCGACGGAAGATTTCTCGAAGATGGGTCCGGGTGGTGACGGGGCGGGGGACGGAGTGCTTCCAGAACGTCCCGGCTTCTGCTGCGGTCAAGGCCGAAGTGTTGGTGCGCGTGGCGAGGGCGATGCGGACGCGCGCCGGCTTCATGACGGTGCTGATGCCCCATCATGTGCTGCTGCCGTCCGCCGTGCGGGTGCACGCAATCGGCGCGTTCACGTACCCAGGCTTTGTGGGCAGGATGCGGCGCAAGCTGCGCGAGCCGCAGCCCCCGACGGGACGCGAGCCACGCCCCTGCCTGCTGCAAACGGACCCGTGGCTGTGCCCCACCGACGCGGCTGCACTGCGGCCGAAGGTGCTCCATCCCGGGAAGGTGGACGCAAAGTACCGGGTGCTGTACGTGCCGGGGGTCGAAAACTTTCCGCTAGTGGACGACTTTTTCTTCGTTGGGGCGCCGCGGAGGACGACGGTTGGGCTGCAGACAAGCGCGGCGAAGGCGCGCCGCGTTGCAACCGACACGGCGAGGCAGTTCAACGAGCAGCTGGCGGAGTTTTTTGACGGCTGGGAGGCGTTTGCCCGGGGTTTGCCGTGGGAGATTATTTACGCGCAGCCTGCGGATAGCGTGACGGTACACGCGTGTCAGGAGTGCATGAATGCGGGCGACAGGGCCAGTGCGGAAGATGAGAGGCACAGGACCTTTTGGGACAACGAGGTGCACCAGTACCACGTAGCGATATCACACGAAGACGCAATTGCTGTGTGTAGTGAGTGGAACGGCTTCATCTTTTCCCTTTGCCCTCTCTTGTGGCGCCTCACTTCCACGAGCACCGCGGCGCGGCTGGGGAGCGGGCGGTTGCGTTTGGGGCGGGGGCGGCGGCGGTGCCACTGCGCTGCTTAATTTTGACTTATTTTTTTGAGTTCGTTTTTACGCCACGCCGCACTCCTGCTGCACAGCGCTGAGGGAGGTGGCCGGCGTTGGGCGCGTTGTGGTGGGCTAAAAGGCGGCGGGAGACGGCGGCGCGTGACTCGCGCTTGTGGGTTTTGTTTTTGACTTCTGCGGGGCGGCGCCCCAAACTGCGGGGCGCTCCCAGTGTGTGTGTGGGTGTGTGTGCGTCTCTGTGTTTGTTTATTGGGGCGGCGAGTGTGCGGTCGTGCGGCCCGCGCGTTTGTCGCCGCGGCCTTCACTGCGGGCTGCCGCCGCCGTCTGCGCGGAGCCCCGCCAGGGGGCGCTGTGGCCGGGCACTTGCGCCTCCCCCTCTTTATTTTCTCGTTTTATTTTGTTTTCTCCTCCGCGGGGTGGACGCAGACATTTGCGGCGTGAGTGTTGTGCTGCTGAAGGGCAGTTGTGCG
>NW_021705055.1:0-5005 GCF_003719485.1 Trypanosoma conorhini | reverse complement strand
GGCACTCAAAGACAGTCGTGCACCACCCGCCAAAGATTATGACCTTTGCTTCCTTTTCACTGCCCTGGGTGGTATTCCGCTGCCCATTATTATTTGGTATCCTTCTCCTTCTGTTTACTCGTCATTCCTCCTCCTCCAACCTGGGGTGTCCACGACGCAGCACGCCACAACCAACGGAAGCAGCAGGAGCACATTTCGTTCTGGGTGAATGGAGAATCGGCGAGAGAATGCCATTGCCCTCAATCCTCCCAAACATCCGGGTTGCTGCTAAATAGTGCGCCGCCGCCACGCCGCTTTGTATTCCGCATCTCCTTACTGCATTTACCGACACCCATCTTCTTTGCTGTGGTTGCTGTTGCTGTTCTCGGTGGTAGTGGCAAGGAACTATCCTCCACCTCCTCTGAGGAAGAGGGCACCTCACCTTCGCTCGCCGCGCCAGACAAAGACCTGTCACCGGGACCCTCACTCGACGTAAGATCGACGTCTTCCTCCTCCTCCTCTTCCTCCCCCTCATCGGACGCGGGCGCCATTTCTTTCACTTTCGCGGCCGATCGGCCGCTCAACTCCCCACGTGCCACTTGACGCAGCGCCCAGAATTGCTTCGATCGTGCCGGTGTGAGACGTGCAAGAAATGCGGCGGTTTGCCGCAGCACTTCCGTCGAGACATAAGCATCCTCCTCGCCCTCCTCAAGCGGCAGCGCCGGAATTTCCAGTTGCCCCAGCGCAGAGGGCTTAGCGGTGCCAGAAGTCCTTGTGGAGGCAGAGGACCGTTTCCCTTCTCTTGTGGCCGTGCGCACCAGAGGCATTCTTTTGCCACGACTCCTCGCCCCCGTTTGTTTGACTTCCTTCTCCCCTGCCGCCGCCGCCGCCGCCGCCCGCTCCGTGACGGTGGTAGCTGCCAGTTCGGCGAGAAACAACGCGGCCGTTTCCTGTTCCGTCATGGGTGTAGTGGCACGCTCTTCTGCTCTGGGCCGCGCCGTCGTGCGGGGCGTCGCCTGCGTGGCTCCTACCGCCGGCTGCCGCTGGTTCTTCCCCTCGAGCTTGTAAAGCTTCCGCCGCCGCAGCGACGGGGAGCGGCGCCTCATCGGAACTTGCACGCACACGCACACTTTACACCCCACTGCTTACAGTGAAGGGGTAACGTGGAGGTGCAAGTACGCAAGCAAGCCCACCCCACCTCTCCCCAAAAAGGAAAAAAAATAGGAGAGTAAGAGCGTCAGAGAAAGGAATCATTAAGCACAAACAGCACCTTCGTCATGCGTACAATGTATATAAGGAGCACGTGTTGCACGCTGAGAGTGAAGGGTGGGAGGTTATAAGGATATATATATATATATATAAGGAACGGAAAGCGAACAGCAACTCCGTGTTTGCACTCGAGTTTCTCCCTCCAACGAAAAGATCCAAGGCTCGATCCTCGTGCCGTGTCACGTTCTATACATAGCAACATTCAAGTTGAAGTTCAAGTGGTGGGGGAGGGCAAATCTGAAAAACAAGTACAAGAAAGAGGAAGAAGCAAAGCAAACAGGCAAAAAGAGCAAGAGTGTCGAACTACCCACATATGCATCTCCTTTGGCATAGATACGAGGATACAGATATTACCTCCAGACATGATTCCTCTCATTTGATCCACGCGGCATTCAATTCATGACCAAGTGTTGTACTTGTCGTTTTTATCATGTACTCACGCAGGCGTATCGGCACATCTAGATGGACGCAATGAGGTGGAGCTGTATGCTCATACCTTCCATGTCCTCAGCACCCACTTCCCCGGCGGGGCTATGCATTTTCTGCCTTGCGCTTCTTTTTGTTCTTCTTCTTGAGGAGAGTGAGAGCCTGTCGTGTAAACATGGCACGGATTGCAGACTGAATCTGGGACACGGCATCGTACACCAAGTTTGCCTGAGTTTCAGCTGCCGTCTTTTGCGTCTCCTCCTGCTGTCGCTCATCATCGCGTTGTTGCTTGAGCTGCAGCTCCAACTCCTTATCCTTCAACGCCTTCTCCAATCGCTCCGCACACTGCTGCCGCATCTGCTCTACATCAATCTTGCGTGCCTCGACCCGCTTGATCTCGCTCTGGTTCTTTCGGTCCCACTGATTCGCAAGTTCATCCATCGCCTCGGTGCGCTCAATCAGGTGTTCCTTGAAGTCTGCGTGCGCCAAATCCTCCATGCGTTCCTCCTGCTCAAATCCACGTATTTTCTCAAGCACAAGACGCTCCTCCTCACGGGCACTTCGTTGTCGCGCCTCATGCGAGGCCTCGACCTCGGCCCGCACCATCTCACTCTGCTGCTTCACCTGCTTCTTCTCTAGCCGAAGTTTGACCTTTAGCTCGGCAATGCGCTGGCGACGCTCAGCTACATCCTTCTCCTTCAACAGCTTCTCCGCCTTTAGGTCGTACTGCAGCTGCTTCACGTTCTGGTTCATCTCCTTCTCCTTGATGAGAAGTTCTTCGGCCCAACGCTGGGCGTTCTGCTCGTCCGAAATCAGCTTGGCAAAGCGATCAAAGTAGGAGGTAAGAGGAATACGTGGTGCTAAAGGGCCTCGCGTGCTTCGCTTCATTTGGACGGCACTACCGAAGCGATTTTTCATTAGCGGCAACGTGGCGTCCCTGGAATCCACTCCCAAACTCTCTGTGTTTGCGGAGCGTTGGCGTTTGCTATTGGTGCGTTGCAATCCTCCTGTAGAGACGGAGGTCTTTGCCGTGTTGTACCCTGTTGTTAGCTCCCGCACCAGAGCTTGAAACAACTGTGTCAGCTCGGACCGCTCATTTCCAACTTTTTTCCAGTTATCCGCATCGTGGGGGTTGTCCTTGAGTTGAATGAAGAGGGCCTTGTTGTGTTCTCGCAGGGTTCGCGAAGTCTCCTTGAGCTCCATCATGACAGCTGCCTGCTCCGTGTCTTCAACGGCGGCAAAACAGCTCGGATCAAGCTCCGGCTCATTGGGGCTTGGCTTAGCCTTTTTAGTCTTACGCAGCAGCTCCCCGTACCGCCGTTCCAGTCGCTGCTGCTCCTCCACCAATTCCGCCACCGTGGGACGCCCTGTGCGTTGCGTGTTTGCAACGGCCAACAACGCCGAATTGACTTCCCGCATCGTCTTGCGCGGCATATCTTCGTTGCCTGAGAGTATCACCACCGCCTTTCGCGGGGTGAAGGTGGGGGACTTGGTCTGATCAGCATCCGCAGCATTCGCGCGGCCTCCGCCGCCGACACCGGGGAGAAGTGGGCGGGTGGCCCCCTCTTCTGGCGACGTTGTATCCAACAGACTAAGCAGCTCCAGCCGCTCAATGGCCTTCTCCAGCACCGACACCACGCGGTTCGCGGAGAGGAACCCAAGCGGCAGGGTCTCGATATCGCACTCATACGAACTGTGCTGGGTGGCGTTAAAGAGATTGATAGTTCTGTCCACGGTCGTGCCCTCACTCGTGTGCAGCCCCGCTGCCGGCTGCACTGTGGTCTCGGAGCTCATCGTCCCCGTCGTCGTCTCTTTTCACCTGTCTGTCCCCAGAACCCTTCCTCGACGAGCCGGCTGTTTGTTGCTGGTGCTTCCTGTTGTCCCTCGCTGCCGCAGTCTTCACAACTATATTTTGCCGGCAGCACGACGGTGACACCAACACGCACAGACACACACACAGACGTCCACTCCCCTCACAACGCGTGCGAGAGCGAGGGACACAGAAGCAAACAAAAAGGGAAGAGGAAAGACTGCAGCAGATATCGTCAGGAGGAAGACTAGCTGCACGTAAACGTGGGAAATGAGCACCACGCAGCGGGAGAGCAAGCCACACAGTTAAACACCGATGACGGAAAAAATGTTATACCCCACGCACCACACTCCATACGAGTGGAGAGGCGCATGGAAGCGCGTGACGGCAGTCCGCCCCATTTCATTGAATAACAACGCACACGCACACCACCCTCTGGCTTACTCGTAGCGAAGACTGGGAGACACACACACACAGAGAGAGAGAGAAAGAAAGGCAGAGAGACAACGTCCACAAGAACAACAACAAAGCTAGAAGCAAAGCAACGGAGGCTGAGGGGTTAAGAGTTGAGCTGCCACTCCGCATTGCATTTTGTGCACTGATAAAATATTGTCTGCCCCTCATCGGCGCTTCGTATCTGTCGTGCGAATACTTTGCACTGGCGGTGCACACCACAAGTGTCACAGAACGCCTCCTCCAGCACACGGTTGTCAACGTGTGTGTTGCCGACCGCCATCTCTGCGGTTATGTCTGTCTTTGCCAGTGCTGTCAACACTTCAGCCTGCGCGGCTCGAATTTCCTCCGGCGTAAACAGCAGTGCGGCGGCGGTGTTGTTGCGAGCATCGCAGGTGTAGGGCCCATGAATGCCGCTGTTATTATAATTATGTGTCCCGCACTGTTGGCACCACATCGCTGGTGACGACGAGGGTGAACCCCGCTGCTGCGGCATCCAGGCTCCGCAGCTTGCGCAGCAGGCGGAGCCCATGCTGAGAACCCAGGCGGTCGCCGAAGCAGACATGCGGCTTGCGCGCTCCCGTTTCGTGAGTGTGCGTGTGTGCTTTGGGTCAGCTGTCGTGTTGCCCCTGCGTTCCCCCAGACCGTCACGCAGAGAAGGCAAAAAAGGAAGAGAGACGCTGGACGCGTGAAAGCAAAAAGCAAAACAAAAAAAAGCCGGCAACGCGCAACCGTCACCGGATGGATTACAAAACAATAATAACAGTGGCACCGCAGAATAGCAATAATAGTAATAATAATAATAATAACACACACAAGCAAAGGGCGCAAGAATCTGCACGCAACAGCAAAAAAAAAATGACATGAAGGCCCGCGTGCACGTGAGGTCGCGCAGAGAGGGCAACACAGGCGCGTCCACCCTCCTGCGCGCCCCGCCGCGGGGTGCAAACATACATTGACCCAGGTAAGCCAGAGAGTGGGAGTGCTACTCGCATAACTCAAAAAGAGGAGGGAGAGAGAGAGAGAGAGGAGGATCGAGACCACGCACACACGCACAGAGAAAGAAAG
>NW_021704990.1:2307-5685 GCF_003719485.1 Trypanosoma conorhini | reverse complement strand
TTGCTTGCATCAGTAGAGAAAACAAAAAGGCGAAAGACGGTGGCGTGTGCGTGTGTGTGTGTGCGTGTGTGTGTGTGTGTGTGTGTGTGTGTGTGTGTGTTTATGCTCCATATGGGAGCTGGGCTTTTTCTTACTTATTTCTCTCTGCGGGTTGTTCGACCGCAATGATACGGTTGCTAAATAAAACAATAACGATCTATTCCCTCCTAAACTATTTCTCGGAGGTGAGGGTAAAAAAAATAAAAATAAAATAAAAGCAAAATGAAAATCTTGTGGAGATAAGCATCAAAAGCTCTTTTTCTCTCTGGGTGTGGGTGAGTGTTGGCTGTATTCGCTCCAAGTGTGTGCATGCAGGCACCTGTGCTGCGGACTCCCAATTTCGCCAAGAGGACAACTACAACAATAACAAGAACGGCAACAACCCGAACAACGACAATAACAACCACAATAAGAGCAAAAAGCAAGAAGAATAAAACCTGCGGTAAACAAGGCAAGCGACGTGAGGGATCGAAAACGAACAACAACAACAAAAAAAACAAAAACAAAAAAAAAGCAAAAATAGGCAAATGTGTGAAATGGGGAGAGTTATCTTCTTTCCGTTTTTCTTTCTTTCTTTCTTGACTTTTTTTTTTAGTTTTTACAGTTTTTGCTCTTCTATTTCTCTCTCCACGCCACGTTTCGCTTGCTGGGGCAGATCGGCCAAAAGTATTTCTGTTTCTCTTGCTCTCTCTTTCTCTTGCTCTCGCTCGCTTGTGCAGGCATTTGGGTGCATCTGTGTGATTGATAGCTTGCTTCCTGTGTTGTTGTTGTTGTTGTTGTTTTTTTTTGCTTTCTCCTGGCTTTCCCCCATGTGTCCTTGAAGCGGCCTGGCATACCTGCAAAGATGGTTATCGGGGCGAAGGTACGTGAAAAAAGCACGGCGGCTGCGCGCTATTGGCGACAGTTACGCTTCAAGACATTACGACGCCAGTTGGTGACTCCACATGAAGGCGAAATACGCCTGCCATCGGCCTCGTGTGCGGTGCACGGGGCTCCACTACCCCCGGTGCGCATTAAAGTGTCCACCAGCCATGAAGAACTGCTGAGATGGTTTCAGTTGGAATACTTCGGCTTCTTCCACCCCATCTCCGCCAAGGAGGAGCCTGAGGATGGCACCAATTCTGATCTCTGCGTCCACGTTGGGCCGCCAAAGTCTCTGGGGTATCCTTACACCCTTGTTTCCGAAGTCATCAACTTCACTGAAGCCGTTCGCCGAGGCGAAGAGCATGCCGCTCGGGAGGGAACGGACTTGGTGGGGAGCCCACACTCTACAAGGTGGATCACGCAGCCGTTGCTTGATGGGTTTGTTTCTCGTCGGGTTGTGGCCCACGTCGGTTTAACAAGTAGTAACATGCCGCAAACGTTGGCGTTGGCCCGTCGACTAAGCTTGGAACTGTCACCGAGTGACGTGTCTCCCTACTACTGTGCCAATGAGCTCCTGTCTTCGTGGGGTCTGTTTGGCCTTCCGGATCCAAGCAGTGCGGAGTTTAGAACCGACGACGTCAGTCGCCTGGTGCAACTAGCGCATGCTAGTACTGTGATTCCCATGCATCAGGGTCTCTGGATAAATGGAGCCGCTCTTTGCAATGACAAGGGCGACGCAGTTTTGATACTAGGACCACGACGAAGTGGCAAAACGACGTTGGCGCTCCACAGCCTTGCGACCTCGTCACCTCGTCTTCGTGTCGTGGGTTTAGAGAACTTCTACCTTGCCGAAGCAGGCACTCTTGTTGCCGCCACACCGAGCCCCGATGAATCCACAGTGCTTCTCATGGGCCTTCCCACCTCCGCGAAAGTGGGCGTTGGGGCTCTCCTGGGGACACTCCGCGCGAACCCCACGTTGGCGGAGGCAGCCCGCACCTTTCAGCTTTCCCCGTCCACGATACAGCAGCTCATTCGAAATAATGAGCTGACCATTTGGAATATTGGCTCAAACCACCAGATTCATATTGCGGAGGCCTTTGGGCGTCAGCGTTGGTGCCCCACTCTCATTGCACGATTGAAGGGGATTTTGCTGCTCAATTGGGACGTCCAGGAGCTTTCCAGGCCGCATTCACGCCTTAGCACGCAAGTACTGAAGTGGGAGAAGAGAGAAAAAAGCCTTGGGTTGTTGAAAACCCTTGCGGAAGGAAAGTCTGGCGCCCTTTTTAAAGGGCATTATCTTCTACGCTCGTTGTATGATGAGACAAACGCTATGAATTTGCTTGAGGATTTTCTTTTTGGCGCGAATGAATCCTCCGTGCCTCCACTCTACGAGATGCGGGGTTCTGTTAGTTTTGATGCTGCGGTAAAGCTTATTGGCAGTCATATCTTGAAGCAGAGCTATTCTTAAACCGAGTCCTTCAGAGCAGCTACAGCGAGCAAATAAACAAAAAGTGGGGGTGGGGGTAGCGGAAGAAACACTCGTTCTCCGCTGCCATGGCGACAAATATACTCGGAATAATAAGCAATGGGGCCGAGGCAACTTCTTCGGGACATATTGGTCAACGGGTTGTTATTCAATAGGACTTGTTTCGTTTTTCCCCTTTGGGTTGGCGCTGCTGCCAAAGTAATAAGCCGTGTCTCTGATGACGGGGTGATGGAGACGCGATGCTATGATGCTGGCAGTTGGTTCTTTGCATGTGTTTTGTGGTTCATCTGTTCCGACATGTATGGGCAAGTAAGGGATGCGGTATGTGTTAGTGGCGTCTCGTCATTTGATGAGCAAACGGGAGTTGCACCTGTAGCTCGCCGCTGCAATAAGTTAAGGCACTGGCGGGACGTGCAGTGCGGGTGGTATTTCACGGATAATACTCTCCTAATCTCATTGTTGCCTGCGAAGTGCTGCACAGTGCAATTGGGGGTGCCGCAGTATAACACAGCTTTTTTTTTTCGGTAACCAACATTTCCCTGTACCCCTTGCAGAAGCTGAATTCTGCGTTATGAGAACTGGGGACGGATTGGGCGACATCGCGTGTGCGGTGCAGCGTCAATTTCAGGGACATAGATTTCTGCCAACTAAGAGCACCATGCCCCGACTGAGGTACCGACGAAACTGGTAATCTTAGTATCTAATTATCTCTCGGGGGTATTTGCGCCTATGCGATTTATTGGCCCGCATAATCTTCTTCAGAGACGCCGTCCCTAATAAATTGACGGCTTGGAAGCTGGTCGGTACCGTTTTTTTTTTTTCTATCCCTTAATTTCTTTGCATTGTGCTCTTCTACCGTCGCCGCCTCTTTTTTTTAACCTTCTTTTTTGTCGAGGCGAATTCGAAGCAGGCGGCGGGCAACGAGAGGAGGAGGGCGCGCGCGTGGGGACGGCGTTGGGTCTTGAAACTTTGAAACCGTCCCTGTGACC
>NW_021704990.1:0-1645 GCF_003719485.1 Trypanosoma conorhini | reverse complement strand
CTTAACCTCTTTTTTGTCGAGGCGAATTCGAAGCAGGCGGCGGGCAACGAGAGGAGGAGGGCGCGCGCGTGGGGACGGCGTTGGGTCTTGAAACTTTGAAACCGTCCCTGTGACCTTTTTTTTACAAAAAAAAAACAAGCCAACAACCCTGCGCCCCATCCTTATTTGAACAGGGAAATTGCCACTTTTTTTTCTCGCGGGCTGTTTCTGGTTTTGAAAGGGGCAAGAACCGCGAGCGCCGCACACGAAGACGCCCGCAATGGAGCGAGCGGCGCCGTCGGCCTTCGAGGCGGCCCTTGCGGATTTGCTGCTGGCGGAGCTGCGGCGGCAGGGGGTGCCGCGCGTTGCCGAAGTTGTCTGCGCCGTTATGCGGCGCGTGCGTGTCGGGGGCGGCGGCGGGCAGGAGGGGGAGGAAGGGGCGGCGGAGTTGCTGCTGGGCGGGGCGGGGCTCGGCGACAAGGGGGCGATTGCGGTGGCGGAGGCCCTGCTGAAGCTCAGTCGCTCGCCCCTGGCGAAGGCCCGCGGCGCGCGGCGCTGGAAGCTTTTGCTCAACGACGACGGCCTGACGGACAGGTCGGCGGCGCACGTCGCGCTGCTTGCGGCTCGCTGCGCACCTCCCCTGGTGCTGCTGGACGTGCGCGGCAACGCGATGACGCCGGCGGCTTTGCAGCGCATAGAGGAGGCCCACGCCTCGTCCCCCGCCCCCTGCGTTCTTCGGCTGCCCTGCTTGGCGGGTCGCGGGGCGGGGTCGCGCGCGGGGAGCGTCTCCTCGGCCTCCGCGTCGGGGCGGCGTGGCGGGGTGGACGCGGAGGCGCTGCAGAGGCGCCGCTCCGCGCTCTTTTCGGGAGGCGGCCGCGCGAGCGAGTCTGCGCCCTCCGCCGCGTCGGGGGAAGGGCCGGGCCGCCCGCCCAGCCGCTCGGGCGGGGGCGCGGCGGCGGTCGAACTTGCGGCGCCGCACCCCGCCACGCCGGGAGGGAGGGAGCGGGCGGCGCGGGAGGAGGAAGAGGAGGTCCGTTTTCGCGGCGCGGACGGCGGGGAGCCCCTCGACGTGGCGGCGAACCTCAGCCCCCTCCTGCGTGTTGTGTTGGATCTCTCCAACGCGGTGCCCACCGGCCGTTTGCGTGCGCTTTACGGCTGCGACGACATCTGGGACGTTGTGGCCTCGTCGGGCGAGGCGGCGCCGAAAGCGGTTCCGTCCGCCCGCCCAGCCGCTCGCCCGGGGTGGCGCCGGCGGGTTCTTTTTCTTTTTGGTGGAAGAAAAAAAAAAGGAAGACAAAAGTCAGAAAAGAAGGAAGCACGATTTATTCTTTCTCCATCGCCTGCGCTGTCTCGCGCGAAGCGGCCCCCCCAGCCAAAAGGGGCGGTTTCCGAAACGAGATCGGCCCACCATCTATTAAAACATTAGGCCCCAACGAAGGGGCATTGCTGCTAAAAAGCGTCCTTCGCCCTTCCCCCGCGCGTTGAGGGGAAATGTGGAGGGGTGCCGGGCGGGCGGCGCCCTCCAGACGCACCGTTTGCGGTAATATATATATTTGATAAAGCAAGAAGGGCGAAATTCGGCACACCCCGCCGAACACACACGTAGGACCAACGAATTCCTTCTGCTACTTATCAAAAAAATCAAAAAAACAAAAACAAAAAAAAA
>NW_021705051.1:2287-5074 GCF_003719485.1 Trypanosoma conorhini | reverse complement strand
GACGTTCGACGGATTCGTCCCGGGAAACGCGACCAACTTCTCCGTGCGCCACGCCGTGATGAGCACCCGCGCCTGTTTCGTTGGGGCGTGGCCTACGCCGTGGCGTTGGCGGAGGCCTCCCCGCGCAGCCCCGGCCCCGCCCCCTTTGCGCCTGCGAGGGTGCTGGCCGGGCGTGGCTCTCCCGTGCTCGCCGCCGTGGGCGTGAGCCTCTTCGGCGACAACGTCTCCGGCTTCGTTTACGCCATCGTGGCGCACGCCGTCGTGGTGTGCGGTGTGGCGGCCCTCGCGGTGGTCCTGCCGCCGTACTTCGCCAACAGGGGGCGGTGGCGCCGCGGCAGGAGCCTCAGAGGCCCCTTCCGCCCCATGGCTGCTGCAGCCGCCGCGTAGGCTCATCTCTGTCCTTGTTTTGGTGCCTTTCTCTCGTCTCTTGACATTTGCGCTGCCTGCGGCGGGGGCGGTTGGCAAGCAACACTGAAGTGCGAAGACAAATAAAAGCGACAACAACAACAAGAAGAAGAAGTACCACTCAAGGCGGAGCTCGACGCGAATAATGCCTGTCACGAAGGAAACCCTGGAGTCGTACCGGCAGTTCTACCATGACCAGCTGATGGGCGACTGCGTCCCGTTTTGGATGCGCTCCGACCTCATTGACCGGAAGCACGGGGGCTACATCACCTCCGTGGACCGCGAGGGGCGCTCCTACAACAACGACAAGTCCGTGTGGTTCCAGGGGCGGTGCCTGTGCACCTTTTCGGCGCTGATCAATCGCTACGGGCCGCGGGAGGACTGGCTGGAGGCCGCGCGGGCCGGCAAGGAGTTCCTGGAGAAGTACTGCACCGACACCGACGGCCGGATGTTCTTCACGGTGACGTCGGAAGGCAAGCCGCTGCGGAAGCGGCGCTACATGTACTCCGAAAGCTTCTACGTCATGTCGATGGCGGAGTACGGCCTCGCGACGGGGGACACGGCGGCGCTGAGGAAGGCGGAGGAGCGGTACGAGCTGATGCTGAAGCTCTTCCGCACGCCGGAGGAGGACCCGTTCAAGATAACGCCCAAGTCGTACGCGGAGACGCGCAGCGACCGGGCGTGCGCGGTGCCGATGGTGCTGGTGAGCTGCGCCCAGCTGCTGCGTCGCTGCGACCCCGCCAAGGCGGAGTACTACACGAAGGTGGTCAGGGAGGTGGTCGACGTCATCATGCGCTACCACTACAAGCCCGAGTACCGCTGCGTGCTGGAGTGCGTTGGGACTGACGGCGGCAAGATTGACACGCCCGCTGGGCGGTGCATCAACCCCGGCCACTCCATTGAAAATTCGTGGTTCCTGATGAACGAGGCGATATACTCCAACGACAAGGCCCTGCTCGAGAAGGCGCTCAACATCTTGAACTGGTCCTTGGAGATTGGCTGGGACAAGGAGTTTGGTGGCATCCTGTACTTTGCCGACGTGGACGGGCGCCCCTGCGAGCAGCTGGAGTGGGACATGAAGCTCTGGTGGGTGCACAACGAGGCGCTGATCGCCACCCTGATGGCCTACGGGCTCACCAGGGACGAGAAGTACTTCCGGTGGTTCGAGCGCCTGCACGTCTACTCCTTCGGCCACTTCGCCGACAAGGAGCACGGTGAGTGGTACGGCTACCTCCACCGCGATGGCACCGTGTCGCACACGCAAAAGGGGTCCTTGTGGAAGGGGCCGTTCCACCTCCCTCGCTGCCTGATGAACTGCGAGGCGCTCCTCCAGCGACTCGCGGAGGGGAAGGAGCTGACGCCCATCCTCTAGCCGGGCGTGTGCGGTTCGGCTCGCGGGGTGGGCGGGTCGCGGGGTTTTTCCTACGCGCCATTTTTGTTGGTCTTGTCTTTGCCGCGCCGGCGCAGGGCCACGCGACCTCCTCGTCGTTTTTTTTTGTGTGTTTTTGGGGTGGAAGGGGGCGACGGAGACAAAACGTGGGGCAAAAGAAAAAGAGAAAAGAAGAAAAAACGGGTGGTGGTAAAAATCCATCGAGGAGAAAACGGCGTCATTTTGCCACAAGTGGAACGGCACAGCCGCAACTATTAAAGGCGGAGGGGAACTCAGCAAAAAACGAGAAGAAAGCGGGAAAAGAAATCAGACGAAAAACGGAACGGGGATAATAATGAAAGACTCGGCGCCTGCCGTCACAGCGGCAGCAGCGAAGTTGCGCGGCCAATTTTCTTTTTCTTCCTCACATTGGTACCTACTTACGAGGAGCTCGGGCTCCCGCACGGCGAATGGTCGCCGGACGGCTGGAGAGGGCGGGGCGTGAGTTGCCGTGCGTGCGTGCGTGCGTGCGTGCGTGTGCGGGGGTGGGCCCTAAGCGCACATGCGCTTGCCTTGCGCGTGCACTGCCGTTTTTCCCTTCACCACTGTGTCTATTCAATTTCCGAAGGTAAGTGCCGTGCCGCCGTTGTAGGGTAGTGGCAGTCGGCAATGCGGCGATGAGGTCGCCGCGGCCGCTTTGGCCAAACGGGGGGCGGTGGGGCGCCGCAGGGCGTCCGGGCTGCCTGTCTTGGACGAGATGCGGCGCTTCCGCCCGCTTGTGTGCCGCCTGCTCTGCGGCGTTTGCGCCTCCCTCGCCGACGCCTTTGGCCTGCCACCGACGCAGTTCGTGGAGCGCCTGCGCCTCGGCGTCGGCGACCAGGCCGCGATCAGCGCGGTGTGGGGCGGGTGTTCCGCGACTTCACCCTGCCGTGCGGCTTCCTGTACGGCTGCGCCGGCCCTTTTCCCCCGATGCGCGTGTGCCTTCTCACAGGCGGGCTCGGGGGCGCTGCTGC
>NW_021705051.1:0-2262 GCF_003719485.1 Trypanosoma conorhini | reverse complement strand
CAAAACGAGGGAAAGACGCATTTACTTGTTATTATTATTGTTTTGTTTTTCCCCACTGAATGCATGCAGGGGCTCGCTGTGGTGGGCGCCCGGTGATGAGAGAAGCGCAGAGGGAGCTGCGCAGCCCGCGGCATGGCAGCGACACGCTAAGCGGGGCAGGCGGGCGTGGGGAGAGGCGGACGGCAGACGGCAATGCGTGAATGGCGTGCGGCCCGAAAATGGAAGAAAAAAGAATCTTGTGTCTGGGTGGGGCTTACTGAGCGGCACGGTGGCCGCAAAGTGGCGGAAGCCGCTGCCCTTCCCGCGGGAACTGTGCCGCCACTTTCCCCTCGTTTGTCGCGGCTGGGGCAAGTGTGTCGGCGGCTGAACGGCGCACGGAACGCCAGCGGCGTACGCCACGACGACTGAACAAAGCGAACGCGTCTCTCGTCTGGTGCCGCCTTCGCCGGCTGCGCCCCGTGCGGTCGAAGTCGCGTGGCAAAACTTCCCCTCGCGGAGCCCACGTGCTGGGCGCCCTGCGTGTTTGCGTCGTGGCGGGCAGTGCGGCGGCGTCCTTCCTCCTCCTCCTTGCGGGTGGGCGGCCGTCCGGTGCTCTCTGCCCCTTCTCGCCTGCAGCGGATCGCGGCACAACATGCCTCTGCAACGATGCGGTGTCATTTCCCACCGTGGGTGGGCGGTGCCTGTGCGTAGCCGCACACACGCACACAGAGACGGAGATGTGTGTGGGGTCTCGAAGGGCGGGTGCAATGCGAAGAGAAGAGCAGCGTCGCAGTTTTCGTGTGCCCTGCGCTGTGCACACACATACGCCCCCTTTTTTTCGGGAGGGGCGAGCGCCGTCGTGGTGGGGCGCGTGGCGGGGCCGCAGAATGCGGTGCCGGGGGTTCATTTGGCTGCGCCGGCAGGTGGGGCGGTGGGCGGCGTGGCGAGGCCGCCCCCCGTGCGGTGCGGTGCGGCTGCCCTGCCCCGCACAGTGTGGGCCGCGGTGGCCCTCACACTTTCTTTCTGTCTCTCTTTCTTGCTGAATGTGGCTGCGTGGGGGTCGTGTGCCTTTGTGACTATTTATTTTGTCTCTCATTCTCTTTTTGGCTGGTGGTTGGTGTTCGGCTGCAGCTCAAGCCAACAACAACTACAGCAAAGTAAAAAAAAAAACAAGCAAGGAAGGAAATGCCTCCAAAGCGAACGAGGGCGCGTGCTGCGGAGACCCCCGCCTCTAATGTGCCGCTCCCCCCGCGGCATGCAAGGGCGGAATCCGACAGCGGCGACTCCACGGCACCCCCTGCACAGCGCCGAAGGGCGGAAGAGGCACCTGCACGACAACGCTGGACCCTCACCAGTACGGTGGAAGAAGTGCTGCTTGGGGGAGTAGGGCCAATTCGTGACATTAAATTGAACGATTTCCTCCGTGATAAATTAAGCGGCAGAGGAGTCGTGGAGGCCAACGAGAATCTCTCTATGAATGCGTTTGCTCGTAGGCCTGAGAGGTACGTCACGGACCCGGAGCTCCGCGAGGACATTCTAAGTTTACCAGAGTATCAGACAGAGTATCCGCGCCGGGAGGACGCACGCAAGCTGCGTGCGGATGCACGCAATCTAATGGAGCATAGAGTGGGTACGCTCCAAGACTGGAAGGAATTTGATCAGAAGAACATTGTCTCTGCTATTTCAAGGACAAAACTCCAATCAGCCCTTGCCGCAGCGGAGAAGGCAGAAAGTGCAACTCGGATTCAGGCAGTTGGCATGCTGCCGGTACCGAATGGATTCTACGACTCTGTGTTCAACGCGAAGTGGAGTCACGTCTTGGAGTTTCCCGAGGGCGAGGGGGAAGAAATGGAGGTGCGAATGGAGGTGAAGGAGGGCCAACGGCCAACGCAGTCGTGGCAATACACGCGGAAGGGCGCAAGGTTTTCACCGGTGGGCGGTGCACAGCAGTTTCGTGCACCGCGTCCCAGGCTGATTGTGCTAACCTCTGAGAAGGGCTGGCCGTACCCGCTAAGGCAGGGAAAAACCATTGCCGACTGCTACGTCACCCGTGAGGTGGAGCGGGTGTGGCGAATTGTCAAAGGCGATTTAGACGGAGCGTTCGGCCCTAGAGGTCGAGAGGATCCTGACTTGAGGCGACGTCTCTTGATTGGGACGCCGGGGATAGGTAAGTCGATGGCCGCCGGCTCTTACCTCCTCCACCAGATGCTCCGCCACGATGATACGAAACTCCAGGTAGTTGTCTACTGCTTTGGAGCAGGGCTGGCATACGTGTTTGACAAG
>NW_021705039.1:3684-5209 GCF_003719485.1 Trypanosoma conorhini | reverse complement strand
CCCCCCCCCCCCCCCCCCCCCCCCGGCCCGCCGCCAGAGCGGGCGAAGAGCGTCACCACCGACAAATTCCAGAGGCAACCGCGATGCACGCGAGGGCCTTCGCGTCCCAAACGGGGTTGTGGGGATCGCTCTGGGCGAGCAGGCGGGCCGCGGCCTCGTCAATGGCCGCCGCCTTTTCCAGGGCGTCGCCCAACCTCGGGATGACCCTCGGCGACGCACGAAACCCAGAGGCGGCGAAGAGCGTGTGCCGCGTGACGTCCACGACCTTCGCCTCGTAGGGGGAGGCGAGAAGCTGGTCCGCGTCAAGGCTGGGGCGCGCCGGCACGCAGCAGCCGAGTCGCAGCGTGTCTTGTATGGCTCTCGCGTCCATGTCGCCGTAAGTGTAGAGTTTCGTGCCGCCGCCGTGGCGCAGCAAGGAACGCCAAAGACGACTCAGCTCAAGCGACAGCTCCTCTGCGCTCGCGCATTCCTTGTACAGCACGGCTCCGGGTTCCCGTCCGCCCTCCATGGCCATGGCCGGCGCGAAGAGGGAGGCGGTGGATGCAGACGAACGGCGATATTCCTCAGCCACGCGATGCAGCTCCCGCTCCACCAAGTCTCCGCACATCCGCAGCCACGCACACCACGCCTCGGCAGACGAAAACGACTCCCGCAACACATCCTGCAGCAGCGCCGGGTGTTGCCGCAGCAAGAAGGAAAGGGACCGCTCCTGACGCCTTCCTTTTCCATAGGCTTTGAGGTGAGCTAAGCGTCTGGTCGCCTCACGAAAATCCGTCGAGTGCACCGCGGCTGAGTAGAGGGCCTCAAACCAGGAAACATCCGCCCGTCGAATGTTAGGAATGCTGTAGGGGCAGAGCGAGTTAAACGCCGTAGGGGACACACGAGCGGCCCCAAGTGCCGTCCTCGTCACCCCCGTCGCTGTCCCCAAAGCGGCCTCGGCGTCGGGGCGTGTGTGTCGCTCCTGAATTGCCCTGAGTCGTTCCCCATGCGCCAACGCCGTGCGCAACTCCACGGCGAGGGAGTGGCCGCAGGGAAGCACGTCCGCGCGGCGCATCACCTCCGCCGGCGTGAGGCTCAAAATGATGGGAACCCCAAAAACGGTGGATCGCCGAAGCGTCTGGCGCCTCAGCATCGACGGCGACGGTGGGGAAGCAGAAGGAAGAGGCGCACGTGTCGCCACGGCGCGGGCATCGGCCTGCGGTTCATGGGCGGCGCCGCTTGTGGAGGAGAAGGGGACAAACGCGACGGCTCTCGTCAGCACATGACCGTGCGTCTTGAGAAACTCGGTGTCCAGCGCGAACACCACGGGCTTGCTCCGCTGCATGCGCCACCTGCACCACGGCTTTTCTGCCGCGGGGCGGGGGGAAAAATCCATACACAGAGAGGGGGGGAAGAGGAAGAGGGAGAGAGGGAGAGAGGGAGAGGTAAAGAAACAGGTAAAGATACATGAAGCGTGTTCCTACGAGAGGGGGTGAGGCTGTAACAACAACAACAACGAGAGAGAGAGAGAGAGAGGAGAGAGGAG
>NW_021705039.1:0-3565 GCF_003719485.1 Trypanosoma conorhini | reverse complement strand
CCTCTTCAGAGGCACAAAGCGTTAAAAGTTCCCTACGAAAGCCTCAAGAAGAAAAAATAAGTAAACATAATTAATTCTCCGCCAATCAATCCCACCCAATTCACTTAAATCTTGCCGCTTCAACATCGTTTTTTTTTTATCTTGTTTTTCCCTCGTCTTCTTGTCCCCCTCTCCACTCCCTCAACTCGCTCCGTGCGGGCGTGCACGTGCTGCATCACTGGTTGAAGGTCAGTGCGGGACGCCGCTCCAACGGCGAAGCCACGCGAGACCACAGCTCTTCTCACCCTACGCCACCCACGACGCGCCGCCGCACAACACCCCATCCACCGCCAACCTTGTTTCCTTCTCCTTCTTCATTTTATTGCTTCGTCCGGCAGCCACAGGCACACAAGTGCGGTAGAAAAAGGAACCGCCGGTGAGACAAGAGCGGCGGGGTCGCAGCTCCTTTTTTCTTCCTGCGAGCAGAGAGCGGGGCGGGGAGGCGCGCATACGCAACACACACACACACACACACACGCACAGCTGCTACTCCTCGTCCCTATCATTTCTCTCTGTGTGGAGGTTTCATATCCCACCTTCACACCCCGCGCGTCCCGTGCTCGCCCACGCGCGGAGCTTTCTATTCCTCAAGAAACAAACACCCACCACAATTCGTGTCGCTTCACGGCGCTTCTTCCTTCCATACATGACGAAGCAAAACAAAAAACAAAAAACAAAACAAAAACACATGTTTTGTCCTTCGTTTGCCTTCCTCCGTCCGGCATTGCGTCTTCTGTGTGCAGCACGCCCATTTTATGTTTTTATTTTATTTTATTATATTATTTTTATTTTGCGAATCTTCTTCTGTGTTGCATTTGCCTGCTCGCGGCCTTGCGTCTCCGTCGGCCATGCGTGCTGGCCGGGGCCGGGGTTCATCGGTGGCACGGGGGCGGCGTGCGGGCGCCTCGTCCGCCTCACTTCAGATGAAGCGCAGCGACTCCACAAAGGCGTTCATCTCGCGCTCAAACTTCCTCCAGAGTCCCGACTCCATCTCCCACCGCAGCAGCGTCGTCTTGCCGTCGCGAACAAAAATAAAGACTTTTCCCCGCACCTCCGTGCGCTGCCCCGGCGCGATCTCCTCCATGTTCTGCGAGATAAACGTCAGGCAGGGCTCACCGTTGATCTTGGTTTGCTTGATCTCCCTAATGTCGCTCTCCGCCGCCTCCAACTTCATTCGCTCCGTCCACTCTTCCAGGGAGCCCATGCAGTCCGCGTCGTTTTCAGGGCTACCCACGCGAATGGTGACCGCGGGCGGCTGCTCCTCAGACGCCGCTCCATCGACGGGGCCCTTGGGGGCGTACGCGACGGAGCCGCCACCGATGCGGCTCGCCACAATGCGACTACCACCCGCAATATCCACTTGATAGCCGTGTTCGGCATTCACGAATGTGCCACCCTTCTTGGGCTTGGGCGGCAGCGTTGAAGGCGCGACGGACTTCACGACGGCCACCAGGTCCTTTTCAGCGAGAGAAGAAGTGGCCTTTTGCAGCGGCTTCACAACCAGCGTATAGCCGTTGCACGTGAAAGACTTCTGCTGCTGTGCACCATCGTAGGCGGAGACAATGACAACACCATTAACAGTCTTCTCCTCGCGTGGCTTATACGCCGACTCGGGGACGGCGGCCTGCGCGTAGAGGTTGATTTCCTCCTTTTTAACATTCGACGACGTCGTAAACGTGGCCAGGGCGTCGTGCTTACCCGGATATTCCCAACCCCAGGTGGTGTCAATATCCACCTTCACCTCACCCGTGTGCAGCTCCACGTGCCCCAAGGTGGTGTCAATGTTCTCCTCGATGCGCATGCTCCGCGCAATCTTCATAAACACGGGCTTAAACTTCGGCATAAGCTTCGGCGCACACATGATTTGAAACGTGTAGGCGATGCTGTTTCGCACCTCCATCAAGTTCAACACCTTGATTTCGTACAGGGGTGGGAGGCTCTGTGCGTACTCCAGCGCATAGCGGAATGGCCCCTCCTGCACGGCAGCGTCCTTCGTGACGAGGGGTTGAATCGCCCCACCTGTCATCATGAGCATTTGATTTATCGCAAGCTCCTTGCAACGTTCCTTGAATTCAACTAATTCAACGTTGTCCCCCCGGATGTCCTCCACGGACACCACGATCATTGGCACCGACCCGGCCTCCTGCAGCTGCTGCTGCTGTGCGTCCTGCGGTTCCATGTCCTTATTAAACACTACCAGCATCGCCACATTGGGGAACGGGGAAAGATCCTCCCGTATCTCCCAGTCGGGAGGCAGTGTCACGGACAAGCCAAGCAGCGGGAAGTCCTTTTTCTTCTCACCACCTTTGCGAGAGACAGAGCTCTCCGTGGTGTTAGCCTGCGCTGGCCTCGGCTCAACTGCAGTTTGCACGTCAATCTCATCCAGCGCCTCGGCGAGCAGCTTGTTTCCCACCAACGCCGCATCCCCCGTCTTCGCCCCAGGCAGCGGCTCTTCCTTCCGTTCTGTGCTTGCAGCGGGGGCGGCGGCGTCGACGTTGGTTGAAGCGTCGCCTGCCTTCGCCGTGGTGGTAGCCCCGTCCTTCACGACGACGGGCCCAGCAAAGGCGTCAAAGTCCTCCTCCACAGCCGCATCCACGCGCCGCCGCCTCACCACGACGTAAACTGCGGTGCCGGCGACGACGGCCCCTGCCGCCGCAGCGAGAAACAACTTCCGCGCTCCCATCCCTACACGTGCCACTAACTCGTCTCACCCTCCGCTACCTCCGCTCCGACGATGATGTCGCTGAGTATCGCGCCGTTACCGCCGTTCCCTAGACACTTTACTTATGACCCCCTGTTATTTCTCGAAGCGCCGTTAATTCACTCTTACACTTCCGCTTATGTGGAGAGCAGGGCAAATTCTACACGGTACACCCACACCGAACCAGAACACCAACAGAAGAGCCATGCCAGAGCCACGGAAAAAAATACAACGACAAAAAAGAAGAGAGCGGCCAAGCCCCGCCATCCCCACGCGACGGGAGCGGCGCCGCCTCCGCCCCTGCCCCAACGCCACCACCATCACCGCAAGCAGGTGGGCGCAGCAGGAAAAACAAAAACAAAAACAAAACAAAAAAAACCACTCCTCGCCTCCACTCCCTTCCCTATTACCCTCGCAGTTACAGTTAGTGTTATTTCCGCTTCCTAGACGCGCCCGCACGCTCACTTGAACACGCGCCCCTCCAGCACCGGCTTCGGGATCGTCGGGCCCTCCCAGCAGAGGTAGTCCGTGATGCGCTCCCGCTGCGCCGCGACGTCGGCCACCTCCTCCCAGTCGAACAGCTCCGTGTCCTCCACCGCGGCCACGATCTCCGGCATGCCCTTGCCGCGGAAGACCCACAGCGCCACAATGTCGTGCCGCTTCTCCTCCCCAACGATCAGCGCGACGCCAAAGGCGTACTTGCGCACGTGCTCCATGCGCTGGAACCACCCGCGGATCAGGTTCGCCGTCATGAACTGCATCTTGTTGTCCTCGTTGTACTTGTAGCGGCACCAGAACGTCGTGTAGCCGGCGGGGTCGTAGTGC
>NW_021704952.1:4821-6118 GCF_003719485.1 Trypanosoma conorhini | reverse complement strand
CTTTTGCGGCTCCCTCGGTGGAACGCTGGCGGTTTCGAGCGGGAGAATCGGATCCTTCCAGAGAAGCTGTCGGGCGAGGGGCATGTTGCGTCGCGTGTTCTCTTTGAGACGCTTTTTGCTGTGAACGAGTGCGGGTGTTTTTTTTATTATTTTCGGCATTTTTTGTTTGGCGCCAAAGTCCCGCAGCTGCGGCGGCGCCTCCGCACTCCCCAAGGCGGGGGTCGGCGCCCTCCCGGGCCCTCGGAAGGCAGAGTGCCCACAGTTCTGGACGCCGAAACGGACCGCCTTGGAGCGGTGCGGGGCCTTGCTGCTTCGCCGCCTCGCACAGCAGCGACCAACGCGTCTTCGCAACGTCGCATTTGCTCGCTCGAAGGGGCGGTGCTCCCGATCGGTGCCGGCGGAGGCGGCAAGCTGCAGCCGCGCCAGGGCAGTCTACGCCCCGCGCGCCGCCGGTTCGCCGGTTGCGGCGGCCGATGGCCAACCGACCGCCACAAAGGAGCGCGCCGACGCCTTGGCGCGAGTGTGCGCCGCCACGTCTGATTTCCCTTTGGGGAGCTTGACGCTGCATCGCGGGAGATGCGTCTCCGGAGTGCGCCGGGGCCTGGCGCGCTTCACTGCGAGGCCCTGCACCAACCGCCCCTCGCCGCCTGCAAGGAACTCGCGGCCGCGTTCAACAGGAGCATCGGCGACGGTGGCGCTCCGGATTCCCGGGAAGTGGGCATTGCAATTATCCCGCCCCTCAAGCCTGGGAAGCCGGGCAAATGCTTCCCGCCTCGCTTCGGCCCGTCGCCCTCGCCAGCTGCTCGCGTAAGCTCGTGGAAAAAATTGCGGCGCGACGCATTCGCGGCACAGTTGAAGCCCAACTTCCTCCCCAGCAAGCTGGTTTTCGCCCTGGTCGCTCCACACTGGATCCGTTAGCTCGCCTGCTTGCTGGGATCATTTCACCGTGGCAAGCGGGAGAAGGTCGGTGCGGTGTTGGTGGGTCACGCTGGGGCCTTCGGCTTGGTTGATCGCGGCCGCATCCTTCACGCACTCCGCGCGCACAAGGCGACTCCGCGCCTGAGCCGGTGAGAGGCGGACTTCCTTTCCCTGCCGCGCGGCCAAAAGTCCCGTGTACAAAATACGCTCTCCGCACCGGTTCGTTTCACCCGTGGCTTCCGCGGGGTTCCGTGCTCGGCCTGCTGCTGCCCACCGTTGCCGTGAACAGCTTCAGCGAGGAGCTGGTGAGCACCCCCAACCTTGAACTTGCTTCCTTCACTGATGACCTGACCGCATCACTCGCACCACCGAGAGAGGG
>NW_021704952.1:2441-4247 GCF_003719485.1 Trypanosoma conorhini | reverse complement strand
AAAAAGCGCTCAAAGAGAACACGCGACGCAACATGCCCCTCGCCCGACAGCTTCTCTGGAAGGATCCGATTCTCCCGCTCGAAACCGCCAGCGTTCCACCGAGGGAGCCGCAAAAGAGACCCGGATTCAATTCCGCGCCTCGACACAGCCGGAGAAAGTGCCGCTGAAGAATCCACCGCGCAAGGGATGCCGTCACACGTCCGTGCGTGCAGTTGTTTGGCGGGAAATTAACTGCATTTGTCCCGGGCCCCCTGAACACGGCACCATCAAAATAAAACCCCGACTGTCGGCAGCGGCAAGTCAGCAACGAGTAAAGGGGAGCAGTTGCTGGCTCTTGGCCTTCTTCCTCGCAGAAAACTGAACCCTGTCACCACGGTAAGGCAGCCCGCTTCTCAACAACTGCGTGTGGCCGCACGCGGGTGGGGCCCGCTTGGTGGAGGATCGCCTCCCGCGATTCTTGGGGCGGTTTTGACCCAGCCACTTCGCGGGGTCGGCCGGCAGGTGCGGGAATCCCTTACCTCCGCGAAAAAAAACAAGACTTATGAAGATCAAGGCGGCGTCTGCGACAACACGGGGGCCGAAATGTAAAATACTTCGTCCGCCGCCCAAGACCCTCACTGGGTCCCCCAACTCCTCTACGGAGCAGTGGCGCGCTGCAACACGTCTTCGCCGGCGGCGCTGGAACGCCCGGAGGGGTTTCACACCCGCGCTGCGTCGATGAGGGGTGCGCAGTGCTATCTGCAGTTGTGCGCGCGCGGCGGCGAGTTAGAGCGACACGCCGAGGCGCTTTCCCGCCTTTCCAACCCGTCGCACTCGGCTCTCCGCCTGGTGGCGTGTAAGTTGCGCGAGGATAGATGATCCTGGCACGCCCCGTTGCTGCGGAGTCCCCTCAGTGCTGCCAATGGGGTGTGCTTTGGCACACCGCCGCCGGGCGGATTGGGCGCCGGCGCAGATCCGGAGGAGAGAGGCACAAAGGATGCATGCCGCTTACGGAGTCGAAGGCGCATGCCCACAATACGCCCAATGGGCGGGCAGCCCGTAGAGCTCGGAGTGCGGCCCGGCCGCGCCGCCCCCTTGTTTGGGCACCAGGCACGCGCCCGTGCAGCGTGAAGTGTGGCGGCCGCTTGGTGGCGTGCGGCTGTCGAGCGGAGTGCCAGGCCACGGAACAGGGCCCCGCTGAGCTCCTGCCGCGCGTCCCGGTCACGTCAAGCAGACGCGCCGCCGCCGTGTTTAGCAACTTCCTGTCTCTCCTCCGCGCGCTTGAAACGGGTCCGACCCGAGCCACCGACGGGGTGCTCCACCGTGGTGCGTGCCCGCGCTTTAACTTCGTTTTTTGTGCACGCCGGCGCCCCTCACACATAACGAGGCGACTGGTGGAGTTGCGGAAGAAGCTGTGGGGATAGTTCAAGACGCACCGGTCCCTGGCGATGCCGGCCACCTCACCGCGGTGCCAGGGTCCAGTACCCCGTCCAGGGGGAAGCCAAGAGCCCGCATTATACTCAGTCGCTGTTGACTGGGGCGGGCGGCAGGCTATCGGCAACCAGAGAGGGAGCAAGCAGCATCACCGGCGCTCTGGGGTGAATGAAAGAGGAAGAAGGCTCTCCTGCACGTGCAAACGTGCTCTCTGTAGTATTTGCCGGCTCCTCTTGCTCACTAGCGGGGATGTCGAGCAGAACCCTGGCCCGTTAATTCGCGGAGCCCAATGGAATGTAGGTGGATTAACTCCGCCGAAGCGTCTCGCATTGGAAAATTTGCCCTACGACAGCAAGGTGGCCTTCTGTCTCCTGTCGGAGACGCATTTCAACG
>NW_021704952.1:0-1996 GCF_003719485.1 Trypanosoma conorhini | reverse complement strand
GACGCACCGGTGTGGAGTACGGGCATCTTCACCTCCATACGCTGCCGCAGGGCGCAAAAACCGAGGAGGCCACAGAGTCACAGCAGGACCCGACACCCAGTGCCGGCGCCTCGTCAGCGATCGCGCGGCTCCGAAAACGGTCCCGCCGCCGCATGCAGGGGAGTTGTTCTGGCGCAGTGCCGCACAGGCGCCTCGTCTCACTTGGGTCGGCCGCACCGCATCGCCACGCAGTCAACAGAACCCCCAGAGTGTCGATGGTGGCGGCCGCCCCGAAAGTGGAGGACCCCCTCCTCAGGGAAGCCCTCCCTCTCGCATGCTGGTTTTTCCACGGGCAGCCCGAGTGGAGCAGACACTGTTTTGCCCGGTCTGCTTCGAGGTCTGTGTGCAAGGCTGCCGCGGTCATCTGCACTAAAACGCACGTGATTAGTCACCATGGCCTCGGCAACGCGCGGGCCCTAAGGGCAGCTAAAGGACCCCTGACGGCCGCGCCCTTCAGACGCGTGGTCGTCTGCAAGAAATGCGGCTTTACAACAGCGGATAGAGAAGCGTTTTGGGAGCACATGACGCCAAAGCACGCGATAGGCCCGCCCCCGAGTGTGAACGAGGCCCGAGGGGCTCTCGCGGCGCCGCGTCCAACACGCGGGCCGCCTTTACGCGCGGGCGTGCACCACCGCGTCCTCCAATTTCGTTGTCCAATTTGCGGCGAGCGTTGCCGGATGCAGGGCCGCCTTAGCCGGCGCAAATGCCCACAGCTACGCCAGCGCGCCGCGAGTGTCCTCGGATGGCCGCCTTGCGTGGGCGCCAAACGCTGTCGTCTCCAGAATCTGTGCTGTCCAAACGCGCGCGCGTTCAAAAACTTCAGCCATACGGCCCCTTGCCGGGCATTCCCCCCGCACCGCGACTACGAAGTACCCCAACTTGCGGCGCGAGCGATGGCCCGGGGCGCCTCAAACGCCCCCGTTGCCGCAGGCCGAACGTGTCAGGTGGGTGGTTCGTCGCGTGGGGGCGGCGCGCCCCGCCGAAGCAAACCCTCTGCCCCCGGGCCGCGCGCAGTCAGCGGCCGCCGCCCCCGGTAGCCGGGCGCTCGGCCGGGCCCGGCCCCAGCGAAAAGAACTGGGCCCGCGGGGGAAGAGGCACACCCCGCGGCGGCTCCCGCAGCGCGTGCGGGTCGCACGGCTAACGGCGGCAGCAGCAGCGCTGCCGGGAGGAAAGCGCGTCTCTCACAGGCGAGGGGGCGCGCGATATTGGGGGCCGCCTCCCCCGCACCCGTGGCGGGGCGTCGTGCGACCCGCGCGGCGTGCTCCTCAAACACAGGCGGCGGCGACGAGCAGCCACTTGCCACACGCGCCCCGCAGAGGCACCCGCCCCTTCCAACGCGCGGCGCACGGCGCACCCGCGCCTGTTAGCCGCGGCCGGCGGGGCGCTCTGGGAATCGAGGCGGCGGCGGCGGGAGCTTGGGGGCGCCGTCGTTTCCCGGCGGCCTGCGTGAGGAGGGGGCGGGAGCATCCCCGTCTTGTTTGATCCTGGCCGCCTGGCGAGCCGGGTTCGGTTTGGGGGTTCGGGGCGCGATGGGGCCGCGCCTGGGTCATCCGCCGGCCCGCTTCCCCGGCGACCCGTTCGCTCCACCTGTGTCCCGGGCCGGCCCCCGGCGCGTATAGAAAACGTTGGTGATGCCGCCACCCCGCTGGATGTGGTGGTGGGCTCATTTTATGGCTTGCTTTGCGCCGCTTCTTCTTCGCACCCCCGTTTGGACGAGGCGCGGCGTGACCAATAAAAAGCGAATCGGAATTTCTTCGCGTCGGCAGCGTCTCGGGGGAGGAAGCGGATCCGACGAAAGAACTCGGATCCAATTTTTTGCATCTTCGCACGAGGGCGAAAATGCGGCTGCCGCAACCCCCTCAGAAGAGTGATAAAGCTACACGTGCCGATGCAGAGCCGCTGCGGCGTGAAGAAAAAGTGCGTTGTAGAATGGCGCGATTTTTGGTTGTCGAAGAAA
>NW_021705047.1:1243-5152 GCF_003719485.1 Trypanosoma conorhini | reverse complement strand
AGGGAGCGTGCGTCGTGACCCGCAGGCGTTCCGGACGCACAGGGCAAGCAGCCCCTCCGCATGCTTGTCGACAGCGCGGCGTCTGCGGGCACGTTTTTTCCTCTTTCCATCTGGGCTTGGGGCGGCCGCGTTGACAAGGGTTTGCGCACACCGGGGAGACACATGCCGCGTAGGGGCGTGCAGCGTTGGAGGGCGGCCCCGCGGAAGGGATTTCGAGGGCCGGGGCGTGAGGCACCCGTGCACTGCGAGGGGGATCGCGCGAGGCGGGCAGAAGTCCTCTTTCGGCGCCCTCGTTTTGTCCGAGGGGACCAGTATAGCGTGCGGAAACCGCCCGGACCCTGTCGACCGATGTTGGATTGGCAGCCAAATGTTGAAGAAAACGCGACACAATTTTCCCGTCTCGCTCTCCTTGTCTTCTTTTTTGGGAATGAGGAAGCCGCAGACTTTGTGGAAACCCCCGAACTCTCCCCTGATGGAGCTTTGCTGGGTGAGACTTGCGGTGGTGGTGGCCTTCAGGATGTCCGTGCTGTAGCTACAAGGGAGGAGGCGGCGCCACATGCGTTGCGTGACGTCGTCATTCCACTAAACGTGGATAACAATGAGGCCATGAGCCATCTTTCCCGTCTGTTGGGATTTGCTGCTTCCTCACGCAAGGGTGCTCACTGCTCGCGCAATCCAGCGTCCTTTCGGCCGCTTTTTTCTGCTGGCAGTGGACACCCTCGCGCGACGCGTCCGTGGGTAAAGGTCTTGCCAGAATTAGGCAATATGCCGGGGGAGAATGGAGATGGCGTCTACAAGCTGCTGACGGATATGGAACTGCGGCAATGCCCCAGTTACACGGCGACCTCGCGAGGGCAATCCCGCCGCCTCTGGCCAATTGGAAAGTACGGCTTTAGACTGGCGGAGCGATTACCTGCGGGTGCCGCTGCGTTGGCTGCATCCGGTACGGCACGGCAGCGGGGCACGAAGGCCCTTGCTCTTCACTTTACTTTGCCCGCTCATGCATACAGTATGGCCTTCTTTAGGGAATTCATGGCAATCGAGGATTGCGCACCTGTGTCACATACTCCCGTTGAGAGCCACCGCCCTCTGGAGACGAAGCTTCCTGTGGATGCGGCGGACAAGGATGAAGTCGTGGTAGAGGTGACCGTGCCTGGTGGGGAAGGTGTTGATGGTGACCTCTTGGGGAAACTGAGGATGAAGTGATTCTATAAGAGGGGAACAAACGAACATGTTTCTGTAGTTTTGCGGGCGTGTACTTCACAAAGACGCCATTTTGGCTTGAGAAACAGCTTGCGACGTTGTGTGTTGCGCGCGACGGAGGTAACGTCTGTGCAAGTAGTGTCTATTTGTGTGTGTGGAGGGGGGGGGGTGATTGACTTCTAAGTTGACGTTTTGTTTGCCTGGTCGCAAGGGCTTGCGCTTTCTGTGCGTGTGCATGTTGGGTGTGTTTGTACTGTGTCTCTGGATTGCAGTGCTGCCTTCTTCTTGTCATTGCCGTACTTTCTGCAGTGATTATTAAAAAGTAAGCAAACGAGAGGAGTGCCTGAAACTGGGGCATAATGTCTGTTGATTGGGAGGCCGTGAAGCGAAGCATCAGTGAGGAATGGGACAAGACGGTGTTGCCTGCTCTCTCCGCATACATTGCGGTTCCAAACCAGACGCCGCTCTTTGATCCGGAATGGGCCACCAACGGCCTCATTATGAAGGCCATGAATGTCATGCTGGAGTGGGTGAAGGGCCAGGGTATCAAGGGCCTAAAATATGAGGTTCTGGAAGAAGAAGGTCGGACACCGTTCCTCATTTTGGAGGTTGACGGCACAAAGCCCACAGCGAAGACGGCGCTGCTCTATGGTCATATGGACAAGCAGCCACCTCTTCTTCCATGGAGTGAGGGCCTTCACCCCTACAAGCCCGTGTACCGCGATGGGAAGTTGTATGGCCGAGGCGCCGCAGATGATGGCTACGCTGTATTCTCGGCGGTGAGCGCTTTGGCGGCCGTGCAAAAGCACGGTCTGCCCCATGGACGCGTCGTCGTGATCATTGAGGCGGCTGAAGAGTCTGGGAGTCCCGACCTCCCCCATTACATGGGGCGGCTCAGCGACCGCATCGGAGATGTGGATCTTATTGTCTGCCTGGACAGCGGGGTTATGACGTATGACAAGGTGTGGCTAACCACTGCGCTGCGAGGCGTTATTGATGGCAACCTCACCGTTGAAACCCTGAGCGAAGGGATGCACAGTGGTGTCTCTGGTGGTGTTGTTCCAGACACCTTCCGCATTGCTCGCCATTTGCTTGACCGCATTGAGGACCCCACAACGGGCGAGATAAAGCTTCCTGAGGCGCATTGTGTTATTCCGGAACCTGTCGTGAAGAGCGTGGATGTCATGAAGGAAGTCAATTTCAAGGAACAATTTGCGTTGCTGCCGGGTGTCTCTTCCGAACCCGGCGACAATGCCGAGCTCGCTCTGCGCAATTTTTGGAAACCCTGCCTCACCGTGACGGGGGCCAACCTTCCGGAACCCGCCGTCGCCGGCAATGTGATTCGCGCAAAAACAGTGCTGCGGCTTTCGGTTCGTGTCCCGCCATTGGCGGACGCCGAGGCTGCCTGCAATGCCCTGAAGAAAATCCTTGAGGCGAACCCACCATATGGTGCCAAGGTTGTTTACGAAGCAGAGGATGCGGGGCACGGATGTGCAACCCCGGAGCTCAAGCCGTGGCTTGCCAAGTCCCTAACTGAAGGCAGCATGAGCGCATTCGGCAAAACATTTGCGACGCAGGGCATGGGTGGCTCCATTCCGTTTATTGCGGCGCTTATCAAGCGATACCCAGAGGCCCAGTTTGTGGTAACGGGTGTACTGGGGCCCAAAAGCAACGCACACGGACCAAACGAGTTTCTCCATGTGCCCTACACGAAGGGTCTGACCTTTTGCGTCGCCCGCATGTTGGCCGACCACTTCCATGCCACACCGAAGCTGTAGAAGTAGGGAGGGGGTTGTGAAAAAAAAAACGAGCGAAAAGAAAACGAAGTTGTTAGCTTTCTTTTTCTTATTTTTAACTATGCATTAACCGTTTTTGTAATATTTGTTGTTTTTGTTTTTGTTTCTGTGTGTGTATTGGAGTGAGGATAGGTGGAGGAAAATACGTAGTGCAAGGACGGGAGGCTGCTTACGTATTGGTCTGTCTTTCTCCCCCAATGGGCCTCTGGGTTTTTTTTTTTTCCTCTGGGGGCTGGGGTGCTAGCGTGGTATGTTCATGGATTTTCCACATGTAAGTGAACGCGGGTGGCCCATTGAAGCTTGTCTGTCTTCGGTGGTGGGCCGCCCGCCGGACGCAAAGGCCAGGGGGTCCGGGGATGCCGCGTTTGCCCGGAAGAGCGCCGGAGGGGCGAGCCCCCTGCCTGTCGGCGTGCGCGGACGCTCTTGAAATGCGGACACGCGGTGTTGTTGCTGTCTCTCTCTTCCGCTCTGTCTTTTTTTTTTTTAGTCGCGCGCGCGATGCAATTTGGCGCGGCCGTGCGTGGCAAGCGGAGCCGGCGGGGGAGGGGGTGCGCGGTGGCGCGTGTCCTCCCTGGCGCAGTCGGCAGCGCGTTAGGCTGTTAACCTACAGGTCGTTGGTTCGAATCCAACGGGAGGAGCTTTTTCGACAGCCCCGGGGGCGCACGTCGCCCTGGCGGCGGCCTCTGCGTTTGGCCGGCGCCCGGATTCTGCGCCGCACCTGGGCGGGCTTGGCCGCGCCGCGGGGGGCGATGTTTTTCGCCTCCGGCGCCGCGGAGCCCGGAGTTCCTCGGGGCCCCGCGTTGGAGCGGCCGGGGCGGGCGACGCGGACTCAGGCCGCTCGCAGCCAACGGGCGGCTGAAGCGAGGGAGCTAGAGGCCGGCCCGGCGCGGAGGAGGCGCGGGTTCAGAGC
>NW_021705047.1:0-1218 GCF_003719485.1 Trypanosoma conorhini | reverse complement strand
GGACGCTCTTGAAATGCGGACACGCGGTGTTGTTGCTGTCTCTCTCTTCCGCTCTGTCTTTTTTTTTTTAGTCGCGCGCGCGATGCAATTTGGCGCGGCCGTGCGTGGCAAGCGGAGCCGGCGGGGGAGGGGGTGCGCGGTGGCGCGTGTCCTCCCTGGCGCAGTCGGCAGCGCGTTAGGCTGTTAACCTACAGGTCGTTGGTTCGAATCCAACGGGAGGAGCTTTTTCGACAGCCCCGGGGGCGCACGTCGCCCTGGCGGCGGCCTCTGCGTTTGGCCGGCGCCCGGATTCTGCGCCGCACCTGGGCGGGCTTGGCCGCGCCGCGGGGGGCGATGTTTTTCGCCTCCGGCGCCGCGGAGCCCGGAGTTCCTCGGGGCCCCGCGTTGGAGCGGCCGGGGCGGGCGACGCGGACTCAGGCCGCTCGCAGCCAACGGGCAGCTGAAGCGAGGGAGCTAGAGGCCGGCCCGGCGCGGAGGAGGCGCGGGTTCAGAGCCAGTTGGGCCCAGAGTCCTCGCCGAAACTTGCGCCGTCCCGAGCCGCTCCCCCAGAACCTGTCCGCAGGGCTCAGAAGGAGACATTTGGAAGGTCATGCAGGAGGGGCCGCGTGGCGGTCCGGCGGGCGCGGGAGGCGGACGGTGTGGCGTGCGCCTCGGGAGCGGGACCGGAGTGGCGCCAGATACGGCTGGAGAGCGGGCCGGCCTGGCCGCCGAGAAAGTTGCCAACGGCCGCGGCGTTGGCGACAGACTCGCCCGCGCACGAGTGGGGGCGCGTTACGGTTGGAAGGCTCGGGGAAGGTGGCGGTTGCCGGCGGTGCTGGGGAGGCGCGTCGCGTGCGATTTCACGGCAGGGAGCGTGCGTCGTGACCCGCAGGCGTTCCGGACGCACAGGGCAAGCAGCCCCTCCGCATGCTTGTCGACAGCGCGGCGTCTGCGGGCACGTTTTTTCCTCTTTCCATCTGGGCTTGGGGCGGCCGCGTTGACAAGGGTTTGCGCACACCGGGGAGACACATGCCGCGTAGGGGCGTGCAGCGTTGGAGGGCGGCCCCGCGGAAGGGATTTCGAGGGCCGGGGCGTGAGGCACCCGTGCACTGCGAGGGGGATCGCGTGAGGCGGGCAGAAGTCCTCTTTCGGCGCCTCCGTTTCGCCAGAGGGGACCAGTGTGGCGTGCGGAAACCGCCCGGACCCTGTCGACCGATGTTGGATTGGCAGCCAAATGTT
>NW_021705016.1:3442-5458 GCF_003719485.1 Trypanosoma conorhini | reverse complement strand
CGCTGCAGTGCCTCAGCGGGTCCTCCAAGTCCCTCGCGGACACCTTGACGCGGATGGGCGCCCAGCCCTCGCTTCCATCTGCAGTCTGCGTGGCGACGGTGTACGCCTGCATCGCACCCTGCCCCTTCCGCGGCACCTCTCGCACCACCGCGGTCGCCGGCGCGACTCCCAGCGCCGTCTCCCCAGACACGCAGCGGGGCCTCTGGGCGGGAGCGGCGGCGAGGCACCCGCCGGCGCAGCGCATCGCCACCAGCAGCAGGAGGAGCACCGCCAGTGGGAGAAGTGGCATGCTGCGGCGTGGCCGGCACATGGCTCTAAGGAAGTGTCGTTCGGTTGGGCCTGGCGTGAGTCGCAGCAGTCGCGGAGGCAAGGATGGATGTCTGCGGCGACGGACAAACCCATCGCGGCCGCACTCCACGCACACACACACACACAAGAGCCCCGCACACACGCCGCAGCCGACGGCACGGCGCAGACGAAGTGCGCGACGCCCCCGTCCTGCGAGGGGGAAGACACGCGGAGGAGAAGCCGGCCGCACAGCGCCCACCCAACAAGACACGCAGCGAGAGGGACGGGGCGGGCCCAAAGCCCGCCGCACAGCCTGCGGCTGCTCTGCCGCGGCTGACAACAAAAAAAGAGTCTTCGCCGTCGACTACCGCTGCCTCTAGCGGGGAGAAGGAGGAGGGGGAGGTGAGGGCGTGTCGGCGGCACAGCCAGCGGCGGTGGGGCCAAACGGGACACGGAGACGCGCAGCGGCAGACACGGCGCACAACCTCAACATGAGCCGCAGCGAGTCGCCCCATGAAACAAAAAACAAACAAACAAAATTAAAGCATGTAAAAAGAGGTTTAAATCCAACAGGACGCCCGGGAAACAAAGAAAAGTGGTAAAGCAAAAAGATAAAGCAAAGTTACTTCGGCAGGTTTTTTTTGTTCCTCACACTTGTCCATAAGCACAAGAGGACTGTGAGTGTGTGCGTATTTATATTACCTGCATGAATGAAAAAAAAAGTAAAAAGGAAAGCATCGCCCATGTTGCATCAGCCCAGACGTCCCTCTCACACTCCATGCGGCGCTCGGCCTGCGCCTCAACCGGGCAGTTGCGTCAAGCCCGTGCGGGGCGCACAGCAATGCGGCCTGCACCGCGCGTGTGGGGAACAGCAAAAAAAAAACAGGAGAGTGAATTCGTTGCTCGTGGCGGTGCGTATAGAAAGCGAGCTGTAGAGCAATAAAAAAAAGAAAAGGAGCGGAGGTGCCGATCACTCCAGCAAAGCACAAACGAGAAGAAAAAAATTAAAGTGAAAAGAGAAGAAAAATATGGGGCCTCGAAAAAACACAATGAGTGTCGCTGGACACCCGCACCGCACACTTTTCACGAGGCTTCGCAAATGTTATTCACCCTCTCTCATGCATCAGAGAGCCGCCGTGCCCCACAGCCCCAGCAGGGCAAGCAGCAAAATCCGTGGCACACACCCACGCAGAGCGCCGTCGCTGCCTGTGCTCAGCTGGAACAGTCCCGTGATGTTCTCGGAAGCAGCGGAGCCGTTGCTTAAGTGCAGCGCAGCGTCGCGTGTCGGCGGGGTGCCTGGCTGCCCGGGCGCCTGAGACGTGGGTGCCGTGGCGGCGTTGCTGGGTGCCGTGGCGGCGTTGCTGGGTGCCGTGGCGGCGTTGCTGGGTGCCGTGACGGCGTTGCTGGGTGCCGTGGCGGCGTTGCTGGGTGTCTCGTGGCCGCCGTCCGAGCCCGCCGCAGTTTGGGGGTCTGCGCCATTTTCCTTGGCGGCAGCGTTTGGCGTCTCGCTGGTGGGCGCGGCAGAAGCAGACGGCACGCCGCCAACGTTCTCTGGCGCGTGCGACGGAGGGGTCTGCTGCGCCTGGCCGTCATCCATGGGCCCACTCTGCACAGACGCGTCACCCACCGGGGCCGCCGTGACTGCATCGTCTGCGGGAGGCGAGGACCCTCGTTGCTGCCCAGAGGGCTCCGCACCGACGGCCTGCCCAGTCCCAGTTCCTTCACGTC
>NW_021705016.1:1655-3316 GCF_003719485.1 Trypanosoma conorhini | reverse complement strand
TGGCGGCGTTGCTGGGTGCCGTGGCGGCGTTGCTGGGTGCCGCGGCGGCGTTGCTGGGTGCCGTGACGGCGTTGCTGGGTGCCGTGGCGGCGTTGCTGGGTGCCGTGGCGGCGTTGCTGGGTGCCGTGACGGCGTTGCTGGGTGCCGTGACGGCGTTGCTGGGTGCCGTGGCGGCGTTGCTGGGTGTCTCGTGGCCGCCGTCCGAGCCCGCCGCAGTTTGGGGGTCTGCGCCATTTTCCTTGGCGGCAGCGTTTGGCGTCTCGCTGGTGGGCGCGGCAGAAGCAGACGGCACGCCGCCAACGTTCTCTGGCGCGTGCGACGGAGGGGTCTGCTGCGCCTGGCCGTCATCCATGGGCCCACTCTGCACAGACGCGTCACCCACCGGGCCCGCCGTGACTGCATCGTCTGCGGGAGGCGAGGACCCTCGTTGCTGCCCAGAGGGCTCCGCACCGACGGCCTGCCCAGTCCCAGTTCCTTCACGTCCAGTGCCCGCACCCTGCTCTGGGGACGATGACGGCGCCGACTCCTCACTGCCACTGGCCGCCCCGTGCGCATCCACCTCCTCTTTGGACTCTTCGGCCGCGTTGGAGTTACCGGAGCCCCCGGAAGGTGACGGGGTGCCTCGCTGCTGCCCTGCAGAGGCGGCGGGGCCCTTCGCAGGCGCTGCGAGCTCCGCTTCGCTCAGCGGGCGGTTGTACAAAAAGACGTTCGTCACCGTCACACTGCCACCGCCTCTGTCCGTGCCGCCAGCTTCGTCTCCAAAGTACAAGTACGAGATTTCGTAATTCCGTGCCTCGGGTGTTGGCAGCGCGTCGGAGCTCCCCACGAGCTCGCCGTCCACGTACACGGAGCCCCTGCTGCCCTGCAGCACAAGCGCCACTTGGTACTCCTTCCCCAGCTCCCAATTGCTGTTGGGTGCGGTTGCCGTGCCGTTTAAGACCGTCTCCCACTTCATCTCCGCAGTGTACGCCAGCCCCACGAACTTCGTGCTGCCATAGTCCTCCAGACTCGCACCCAGCAGAGGCGCGCTCCCTTTCGGAGCCTGATGGATGGTCACCGTCGCCACAAGCGTGAACGCGTAATTCACAAAGCCGTACACGTGACCATAGTCCCACATGTTCACGGGCCAAAAGGCGTAGGACTCGGGTCCAGTGAACTCAAAGCCATTGTCGACCTTCTTTCCATTCGTCACAACTGCGTTCAGGCAGCGGTACGCGTCGTCCCACGCTGCATCACTCGACGCATTGGACAGGAATCCAACCAGGCCGGCCGTGGGCACAGACGACTCGGAGAAGGCGGAGTCCAGCTTTGCCCAAGTGCCCAAGACGGACGTGATTGTCCCCAGCTCCTCCGTCAGGGGGGACAAAAACAGGCCCGCGGTCGTCCTGTTGCCCCTCTCCTGCAAAAAGTGCAGTTTGTCGTTCGAGTACAGCAGGGCGCTGGAGAGCGGAGTATTTCCAGCAGCGTCGGTGGAAATGGGCCCGACGCGAAACGTGCGGTTGTTGTCGGTGGCCCAAAGGAAGAGCGCCTTTGCCTTCGCCTCCGCCACCAGCGCCTCCCCGAGTGGGTAGTCTTTCTGGGTGTACAGCATGACCCTCGTTCCAGCAATCGTCGCGGTGGTGAGGACGTCACACGCCGAGGCCGTTGCAGAGGTTTGCTTC
>NW_021705016.1:0-1468 GCF_003719485.1 Trypanosoma conorhini | reverse complement strand
GAGCGCCTCCGCCTCCATCTCCCCGAGTGGGTACTCTTTCTGGGTGTACAGCATGAGCCGCCTCCCAGCAATCGTCGCGGTGGTGAGGGACGTCACACGCCGAGGCCGTTGCAAAGGGTTTGCTTCAAAATAAGCCCACACGCGCGAGAGTGTCCTGACAGTCTCCGCCCACGTTGCCCCCATGTCCCTCGACTCGAACACCTTGCGGCCAAACATGCAGTCGGCAATCATGAGCAGCTGCCCCGCCTCCCACTCGGTAAGGAGGGGTGAAGTGCACTCCGCAGGGGAGCATCCCCTTCGGGAGCACCCAGTGTTGGCCCTCGTCCCTTGAATAGATGATCGTGGAGACAGGGGAGGACCCTCTCCTCCGCTTTGCCACCACAGGAAACACAAGCGCGCCACTCGCCATCACAACGCCTGAGCCACCAGCACCAAAAAAATCCCTCTAGGTCGCGGTGTAGAGCGGATAGGGCGACCTGTGGCAGCAGCTGTTGGGGCTGGCCCCATTGGATCTGTTTGCCTTGCGTGGCCTCACCCACCAGCAACTCAAGACTCCAGTCACCTCCCTGCCAATATAATTCAGTAGTGTTGTAGGCCAAATCGTAGCTTCCCACAAGAAGAAAAACTTTGTTGTCCTTTGCAACTGTGGTGGGGTAAAACGCACGGCCCACATGATTCAATTGGCTGGTTCGCGCAAAGACGGTGTGAGCCTTCCAGTTGCTTGAGTTGATCTCGGCGACAAGAGACGCCCAGCTCCCCGCAGCGTCGATGTACCCCGCCACAATATCAGAATAAGTGTACCCCACCAAATGATTATTGGGGTCTGTGTAGTCGATGTGACCTTCGGCAAAAGCAACCAAGACGCCACCAGCACTGGCGAGCGAAGGTGCGGAGAAGGAATCTTTCGATCGTCTTCCACCGTCCACTTCCACCTGCGTCTTCTGTGGCACGAAAAGCCCAACACTCTGCGGCAGTTGCACTTCCTTTCGTTCACTCCCCTCAGCGTGCACAGCTCCACAGCCGCAGCAGCATATCCACAGCACGAAAAGGAGCAGCGGCACCGCAGCGGAAAACAGACGCCGCGGCATGTTGGGCCTCTCCCTCTTACTTCCCTCCTTGCGGTGGGTCCTCTCAGGCCGCGATGGTTGTGTTTGTGTGCGTGTGTGTGTTGCTGGCGGTTGTGGCAGCTGCAGAGCCCTCAAGGCGCACAGTAGCGGCAGCAAGCGGCGTTTGGCCTCTCTTTTCCTTCGGCGTGTTTGTGTGCGTGGGGGCAAAAAGAGAGAGGCGGAAGAATTGAAGAGGAGAAAACAGGCGACGATGCAAACAAGGCGCACTCGGGACGCACAACTGCCCTTCAGCAGCACAACACTCACGCCGCAAATGTCTGCGTCCACCCCGCGGAGGAGAAAACAAATAAACGAGAAAATAAAGAGGGGGAGGCGCAAGTGCCCGGCCACAGCGCCCCTGG
>NW_021705048.1:0-5140 GCF_003719485.1 Trypanosoma conorhini | reverse complement strand
TATATATATATATATATATATATAACGGGGAATGGGAGAGAACGGTGGAAGAAGGCATAAACCTTTTTTCGATGCAGAAAAATGGGCGTGATGAGCCCGGAACGCCCGTGAGTTAGGGATTTCCTTCCTGTTTCATATATATATTTTCTTCTGAACTTTTCCGGCCTTTCTGGGCCGCCGCACCTTCACTCGCTGATGCTGAAGTAATCCTGTGCCATTCTTTTTTTTTCTTTTTTGCTTTGTTTTTCCATTCTTTATTTTCCCGTTGCGCGCCCACATGTGTTGTGCAGCCTCGCCCACTGATGCGAAACCCCGTCCAAACATTAAAAAAAAAAGGAAGGGTGGGAGGGGGGTGGGGCTAATGGAGGATGATGCATGAAGGGAAGGAAAAGAGGAAGACGGTGGGTGGGGGGGGGAATGAAATTCGAGTGTGGGCTCCGAGCAGAGCGTTTTGCAGGCCAGTGATGGTTTTTGGCTTCCTCCTGTCATTGCTGCCGCCCAGTGTCGGTTTTTTTTTTTGTGTAAGGGGATGAATTTTGGTGATGAGCTTGCCAACACATCTGTTTTCTTGCCGCTCTCTCGGTTTCTCGCTTCACGTATATATATTTGCCCTCTCAGTGATGATTGCTTCTTGAATAATGCGATGTGCATTCTCCCCTTACGGCGTTGAGATTGCTATTCTGTGCGTGCGGCTCGCGCTAGCAGAAAGACCCCTTACTATTTATCTCTCTCACACTCCCTCTTTTTGCTTCCTTTCCTCTTCTGCCGCCCCCCTACTCTCCTACTATCAAACACAAACGCACACGGCAGTGATTCGGGTGGCTCTTCGCAGAGGGAATCCAAGACATATAAGCGGGCACTAGTATCTTCGTCGTTCTTCGTCAACGAATATTACGGTGTGTGGTGGAGTAGCGGAGAAACAATGGGGTTTTTCGACTCTGATCTCAGCTACCCGACGGTGCGCTCCGAGCGCATGAAGCACAAGCGCCGCCGCCTGGTGCAGGGACCCAACGCCTACTTCATGGACGTGAAGTGCCCTGGCTGCAACGCTGTGACAGTCGTGTACAGCCATGCCACCTCGGAGGTGCAGTGCAACGGCTGCGCCACCAAGCTCTGCCGCCCGACGGGGGGCAAGGCAATGCTGACGGTTGGCTGCGGCTTCCGCAAGAAGGCGGACCACTAAGCTGATTGGGGCTCCGGGGCCTGACACTCTTGTGCACCGCAGAATCACGACAAATTTTTTTTGTTATAACTTCGCAGTAAAGTTTTTTCTGTGTCTTTTTTTTTAATTGCTTGCCCGTGTGTGTTGGCCCTTCTTCTTCTTCCTTGCCCTCAGCTTCCTCTTGGATTTGCTGAGTGGTGGGAGAGGGGGAAGGGCCCTTGGTGCCGTCATATCCCAGCCGTTGAAGGAAGTAACTGCTTTCGCCACACATCATGATTTCCTTTTTTCGCTGCTGCTGCTCTTTTTTTCTTCTTCCGCTGCGTCTCACGGGACGTGGGGGAGGGGGCCCAGCGGGGAAGAAGAGCAAGGAACCGGGCCACTCCCATTGGGGGCGGAGCGTACAGCACAAAACAAGTGAACTAGACTGCGCTACACTAGAATGAGTGCGAGGGACGCAGGAATGGAAGACAATGAAGTGCTTGAGCGCCTCGCCACTCACCTTCGCGAACCCCCCACTATCCCCTCTGTGCCTGTTTACGCCCTCCCGGATCAGCAGTATCTTGAGGCCACTGTGTTTCCGCTGCTTTTGCGGGGGCTGGAGGAGGTGGCAAGGTCGCGGCCTGCTGATCCATTGGCATTTCTCGCAGCTTACCTCCTGAGCAACAACCCACAGAAGACGTCCCATCCTCTGATGGGAGACGAGGGGCGGCGAGTTCCGTTGCAGGGGATCGCCCAAATGGCCGCTGACATCATAAGCCGGAAATAACGTTTACTAAGCTTGCATGTCAATTCATGCGTGCTGGATTTGGTGGCTGGATGTGTGTGTGTGTCCGTGAGCACCAGAGGAGAAATGGGAGGATGCAAGCCGGGTCCCTCCGCTTTTCCTTCGCTTTGTTGTTGCTGAGCATGTATAGTAAATATCTTAGTGCGCGCCTCTCCTGCGCCGCGTGGGCGAGATTGTGCTATTAGCAATGCGTCAAGTGCCTGTGCCTCTCCACTTTTCACAGTCGCATGTGTCCCTTCTCTGTTCCTGTAATCGCGTGGTGGTTGTTGTACTTATTTTTCCTATTCGTTTTTTTTTTGCGTGATGTTCGAAAAGAGGAATCCAGTGGCGACAAAGCGTTGCGAGGAAGTTTTGAAGGGATGTCGGAGGTCAATAACCCGGAGTACAGGCGGGGGATGGAGGATGCGAGGCGTCACCGTTCCCGCACCGAGGACAACTGGGTGCGTGCGAGTGTGGGGCCGATCCTTTGGTTTGGCTTGCCTTTTGCAGTTGCGTGGATGTACCTGCGCCGCCAAGCGCCCAGCGGCGCCAAAGCGAACCCCTTTGAAGACATGATGGAGCAAATGATGCCCATTAAAAAGCGTCAGTTTCGCGTCGACGTCAAAGGCACCAGGTTTTGCGATGTGATTGGCATTCCTGAGGCGAAGATGGAGGTGCAGCAGTACGTTGAATTCCTGACACAACCCAACAAGTTTACGCGACTCGGCGCACGGCTACCGAAGGGGTGCTTGCTCACTGGTGAGCCTGGAACGGGAAAGACGCTCCTGGCAAAGGCCGTGGCAGGGGAGGCGAAGGTGCCCTTCTTTAGCTGCAGCGGATCCGACTTTATTGAGCTGATGGGGGGTAGTGGTCCCAAGCGGGTGCGTGAGTTGTTCGAGGAGGCACGAAACGCCGCGCCGGCTATCGTGTTTATTGACGAAATTGACGCCATTGGTTCCCGGGCAGGGAAACAAGGCGGTTCCGTGAGCAGTGAGGAGAATCGAACGATCAACCAAGTTTTGGCGGAGCTGGATGGGCTGAATACAGGCAGCGATGCCATCGTTGTGATTGCGGCGACTAACTTTCAGGACAACATCGATAAGGCGCTCTTGCGTGAGGGACGTTTTGACCGAAAAGTAAACATTGAGATGCCGGACAAGGCGGCACGCGTGGATATATTTAAGCACTATTTGGATCGCGTGGGAACCGGCGATCCCCGTGGGCGGAAGCTCGACGAGGAGGGAGCGCCTCTACCAACAAGCGACAAGGTGGACAACCTCCAACTGGCGAGGGAGCTGGCCGACCTGACGCCTGGAATTTCTCCTGCGACGATTGCGACGATTGTAAACGAGGCGGCGCTGCAAAGTGGCATTTCTGAGAAGAGGCTAGTGGATAAGGAATCCGTGCTGGAGGCGATCGACAACACGCTCATTGGCCGCAAGCATCGCAGCCGCCAGAGTTCAGCCTCGTTGCGACGGACGGCCATCCATGAGGTGGGCCATGCGATAACTGCGTGGATGCTGCCTTCCGTGAAGCGGGTGTTAAAAATCAGCGTTGTGCCGCGCGGTAATGCAATGGGGTACACGCAACGCGCAGGGTCTGAGCATCACGAATACCAGACGAACGCCACCCTCCTGGCAGACATGGTCGTCATGCTCGGCGGGCGGGCCGCCGAGGAGACGCTTCTGGGGAATCCGTCTGCTGGCGCCATGGACGACCTTCAGCGTGCGACGGACCTTGCACTTAAGCAAATGATGGTATTTGGAATGGATGCCAACGCCGGCTTGCTGTCGTACCACCCAGAGTCCACGCAAGCGGGCCGTATTTTTGTGAGTTTCTCTAACAAGGCTCAAAGTATTGCGGAGGAGGAAGCTAAAAAGCTCGTTGCTCATGCGCATCAGATTGCTATGGGAATTATCAAGGCGAATGAAGCCAAGATAGAGGCGGTGGTAGCCGAGCTCATTGAGAAGAAGGAGCTGTTGACGGCGGACTTGGAGCGCCTGTGGGGACAACGTCCCCTGTCGCCTACGGTGGAGGAGCTTGTTGTAAAGCTGATGACTCTGCAGGGGACACAGGAGCGCGAAGGCGAAGAAAAAAAAACAAGCATGTAGGTGCCGCGCCGAAGTGGACGTTGGGGTTTCCCGCGTCGTTAATATAAATGCAATGACGCGAAAATTACCCAACTCCCATCTTCCATTTTTCGTTTTTTTTTTGTTTTTGCCTTTTTCTTTTGTATCTGAGTAGTTGTGGTGGGGGGTTGCTGGCGTTGCTTTTGGCAAACGTTGAACTTTTGTTAGTAGGTGGTTAATGGGGGGAGGTGAGGGAATACACTTATGGGCTCTGACGCCCACATATCGGCAGGTTGAATCGGGATTCGCCAAACATCACCTTCCCTCTCTTCTTGATGCCAGGAAAAAAAAATTCCAAAAAAACGACAACCCTTGCGGAAAGAAGGTGTGCTTGTGGCTTTAAGAGAGAGAGAGAGATAACGTGCGTTGAAACTTCAAAAAAAAAAGACGATGGGACAGTTATGGTTCGTTTTCTACGTTGCTGTTTCTTGCCTTGTTTTGCGCCTTTTTGCTGCTTCTTTGTGTAGGTGCCATTGCCAGCCACAGGAGCCACGGAGGAAAAGCTTAATTTGCCGAAGGAAGATTCTTAGAAGAAGGAAGCCGAGTCCAGTTTCCCTACTTTGCCCCCGCGCTTCTTTTCCAACCAAACAAACACACCCCAACAACCTCGCCCACAGCCCACTCACCACACGCCCATGTCGAAGATCCCCCCCGCCCAGCTGTCGGAGGCCATCCAGGCCGTCCTCACCGCCCGCAAGGAGCGCAAGTTCAAGGAGAGCATCGACCTGCAGGTGAACCTCAAGAACTACGACCCGCAGAAGGACAAGCGCTTCTCCGGCTCCGTGCGGCTGCCGCACGTCTGCCGCCCCCGCATGACGGTCTGCCTGCTCTGCGACCTCGTCCACGAGGACGTCGCGAAGAAGAACAACGTGCCGACGATGAACCAGGAGGAGCTGAAGAAGCTGAACAAGAACAAGAAGCTGGTGAAGAAGATGTGCAACCAGTACGACGCCTTCCTCTGCTCCGAGTCGATCATCAAGACGGTGCCGCGGCTCGTGGGGCCGCACATGCATCGTGTGGGCAAGTTCCCCACCGTCTGCGCCATGAGCGAGAGCCTGCCGGAGAAGGTGGTGGAGCTGCAGTCGA
>NW_021705046.1:0-5165 GCF_003719485.1 Trypanosoma conorhini | reverse complement strand
GTTGTGCCTGCCTCTCTCTCTCTCTCCCTCTGTGTGTGTGTGCGTGTGCCGTCGCAGTCTCCAAGGGGAGTCGCATTGCTGCACTGCCCTGGGACTACGCGTGTTCCGCCAACTACCGGACCGTTGAGTCTCCCTCGCGCACACACACACACACACGCAGCACGCTCTTTCCCTCCTTCTCTCCCCCTCCATTTCGGCCCTCTCCCTCACACGCGCGCGCGCACACGGATACGTGTACAGAGGCATATGTAGATATGTATGCGGCGTTTTTGCACGCACTTATTTCGGCGTGCCTCCACCCTCCTCCATTTCCTTCCCTCTTCATAATTTAAATGTTTATTGTAAAAAAAGAAAACGAACAAAAAACAGAAGGAAGCACACAAACGAAAAAAAAAAATGAAAAGAAGCAAAAAAGAAAAGAAATGAAGGAGAGAATAAACTTCCTTCACCCCTTTTGTGTCTGCTTCTCTTTGTTTTTTTTTTCGTTCTGTTGTTGTGTGTGTGTGTTGTTTTTTTTAGACGGTGATGCAAAAGAAGAAGCGGAAAGGCACAAAACAGCAACGACCTCGACAGCAGCGGCAGACGCGTGTGTGGGTGTGTGTGGAGGCAGAAGACCCACCTGAGCAGCCGCCAGATGCACCCCAATAAGTAAAGTACAAAACGTCCTTCCAGACGTCCTACTGCCCCTTCCATAGAGTGCGGCTGCCGCTCCGCTCCGCCACGCACACACACACACAGACGCCCTCCTTCTTTCTCTCGCTCGCCCGCTTTGGTACCGAGTTGTGTCCAGCCACGCATGCACGCACGCTTACGCGTCTGTCGTGTCTTTGCCTATTTCCTCCTTTTTTTTATTTTGTTTAGTTTTTTCTTCTTCTTTTCGGATTCCACGACTTCTTCCTTCGCACTTGTCTGCTGCTTTTCCCTGCAGTCTCTTTAGCGCCTCTCCCTCCTGCTCCGCCCGTTGCTTCAGCGGTGGCGGTGGCGGTGGCGGTTACGGCAGTCGCAGATGCGGCTCCCGTGGTTATCTGCGCTGTTGGAATCCGCCGTCGTTTAGGCGTGCGCGCTTGTACGGCGCCCCGCCCCCGCCGCCGGTGTTGTAGTTATTATTGCTGTTGTAGTTATCCCCGTCACCCGGCTGCGGGCGCTTCTGCTGCAGCCTCGCACCCCCGCCGCGCGCGTTGCCGGACTGCCCGTACGTCACCCCCTCCTCAAACTGACGCAGTCGCGCCTCCACCTTGCTGCGGTACTCCAGCGCCGGCGCGTTGTCGCCCTCACCGAAGGAGTCGATACGAGCACTAAGGGAAGTCTTCGCCGCCAGCACGCGGGACATCGTCCCCTTATTCGGGGCGGCAGCCTTCGCCACGACCTGGGCGTTGTACAAGATGCCATACTTGGGGGTGGCCTGTCGCTGCTTCAGGGCGCGGAAGAGGGCCTTTTCGGCGCCAAGAATCTGCACCGTGGAGGAGGGGTACTTTGCAAGTGACAGGAGTGAGCCGGCCTTCTGAATCAGCCGGGCGCCAATCTGCTCACCCACCATCGTGGTGAGATTCGGGGCGATGGTTTGCATGCGGGAGCTAAGATAGGCGGAGAGCGTCTCGCGGTACTTCGTGGCCGCCACCACCTCGCTACAGAGGCGACAAATGTTTTCAATGTCTTCCTCAGCAATCTCTGTGCCCATGGACACCATCGCCGCGTCCTTCACCTTCTGCTCCAACTCCTCATCCAGGAAGTCGGAGAAGTCCGTGTCGCGCACGTTAAAGCGCGTCTTGGTGGCCAACACAATCTTGGCGTACAGCAGGTTGTCGTTGACGATCTTTGCCAGCTCGGGGAAGTGCCACCCGTACCACTCCCGGGCCCGCATAGCGTACTTGTTGATCTCCTTGTCCAGGTCCTCGAGCAGCGCCACCGCCTGCACCACCATCATGTCCACCTTGTCCGGGGAAAACTTCAGCTTGTAGCGGTTCAAGTTGTGCGCCAGGCCCAGCGCCGTCTGGTTGAGCTGCTCCGCCGAGACCTCCTGCAGCAGTGCCTCGAGGTTGGCGCGCAGCGCGCGGAAGGTGGCGAGGGTGTCGTCGCCGTGAATGCAGGGGATAGCCAGCGTCTCCTTGATGGCCTTCGCCAGCTTGGAGTCGGCGACAGCGAGCTCCTCCGTGATCTCCTTCTCCACCAGGTTCTTCTTGAGAAACCTGCGCACCGGCTTGGAGAGCTCCCCGTTCACCACCTGCGTCGTCGTCGCCAGCGCGTCGGCGGTGCTCTTGAACTGCAGCATCGCCTTCAGCCGCCGCTTCTCGCCGTCCACCTTGAAAAGGGCGACACCGGCAGGGAGCTCCAGCAGGGCGTAGACCATCGTTGCGTGTGCGTGTTTTTTTTTATCTTTGCTTCGCTTCGCGTGAGGGTAACGTTGGGTGTGATTCCACCTCTTTTTTTTCTTCGCTTCTCTCCCGTTGGGTCCCGTGCGTTTGCTCGCCGTCCCGAGGAGTGGGGGTGGAGCGCGAGAGAAGGAGTAGGAAAAGAGCCTCAGCGGCCGCCGCAAAGCGTTGATTCCCACACACACACACACACCCGCAGATATGCATATGAACACACAGATGTATTACACACACACACACACACACAAGTCGAGGGAGGGAGTGACGGGAGCAGAAATGGACACAAACAATATTTATCCACGCAGAGACTGCGGGACGGAGGGGGAGGGGTTGACGGAGAGATCGATAAGTAAGTAAGTAAACAACACAGACATAAATACAGACAGCAGCGGCAGCAGCAGCGAGGGCGGGAAAGAGCGAGTGGAGGTGCGCAGCTCGGCGTTCACGTGACGTGGCCCGCAAGGTCCGTTGTTGATGCATCGCCTCGCAGCGCACCGAGGCACGCCCAGAGAGAGAACAGTAGAAGAAGACAAAAACAAAAAAAGCCACAACAACTAATCATCGCAGTAATAAAGGCAGAAGGAACTTCACGTCTCATGCGTCCCGGATGGCGCCTTCGGCGATGCCACGGCACATCTCGCGCAAGTCGCCCTCAAGGACGTCCGCGACAATCTCCTGCACGCTGAGGATGAACGGTCGGAGATCGTCCGTCACGCGGTTCTCGAGCGGGGTGATCATCGTGGCCTTGAGGCGCTTCAGCGACGGCTGCACGTGCTCGTCGCGGAAAAAGTGCACCGCCGTCTCGTAGAGCAGGGCGGCGAGGGACTCCTGCGCCGTCGTGCGGGCGTCGCCCTCGACAAGGTCGCGAACCTCGCGCAGCACGGCATCCCACGGCCGCCGAATTTTATCGCGCTCAAAGAGCGTCTCAAAGGTGAAGACGCCGTTGGCGATGACGCGGCGCAGCGGCATGACTACGCCCTCCTCCACCGCCCGCCACTCAAAGACGCGGTCGTTGAACTCCCACTTCATGGCGGCGATGGGCTCGCGCAGCTGCCACAGGCTCCGCTCCGCCTCGTAGCACTCCCCAATGGAGTTATACAGCGAGGCAAGGAACATGCGGTCAGCCCTAGGCTCGTAGCAGACTTTGCCCTGCGACACGCACGCCACGTATATCCTCGGCAAGGTGGCGTACACCCCGCAGAGCCTTGTCGCCACTTTGGCTGCAAGCTTCCTCAACGGCACCTCCACCTGCGCCGCCAGAAAGGACCTGGTCTCACCGCTCATGTAGTTGTGCACCTCCTCCCGAAGCGGCTCCTCAAAGGCGTTTAACTGCTCCATGTTGTCCCGCACACTCGCCTCCACCATCATTCTACGGCTGCACGTTTTCCCCTGCGTTGCGTGCCATTTCCCCCAGACAAATTTTCGCAACAACTCATCGGAGGCCGCGGTAAACAAATGCAGCCGTGACATGCGATCCTTCCAAGAGCTTCCGGACATCTTCAGCAGAAACTTTGGAACAACTTGAGCATCAACCAGCTCCGTAATGGCGTCCTGCAGAATTGCCGTCTCGACCCCGCTGAACTCAAGCGAGTCTGGCAGCCCGCACATCACACGGGCGCGGCGCAGTGCCTCGATAAACGCCCTCTGATGGACCTTGTCCTTCGTCGCAAGGCGCTCCGTGAGCCAGTGGGTCCGGTTGAAGACGCCACACCACACCTCGTAGCGGTCCTTCATGGGAAACTGCAGATGGATGCTGCCGCGCCGCGGATGGTACAACTCCACCGTCAGCTCCGGGTACGTCTCAGGCGGTGGTACTTCGGCGCGGACGACGGAGCAGGCGGCGGCTAATCGATCCAACCGCTCCTCCGTCGCCTGCGTGGCGTTGCAGTTCACCGCGACGCTGCCCAAGTTAATGGTCCCTAGCGGCTGCTTTTGCTCCAGGTAGTCGTTGCGGGAGCAGTAGTAGTCCAGCAGGAAGTCGCCGCGGACGACGAAGAAGCGGGGCCTCCAGCGCTTCCAGTGCTTACTCAGCTTGGCGGCCATGAACTGGTCCCGGTCGTTGACCTGCGCAGGGACCTCCGGGGCGCGGTACAACCTCCACGCCGCCGTGCCCCCGTTTCGGGCCTCGGACTCGTGCTGCATCGCCCTCCGCACCCGTTGGACCATAAACCACATGTAGAGCTTCTCGTACTCGCGGCCGAAGGCGTCAAGGAAGACGCTCGCGAGCTCCCGCGTGTCGCTCAGCTCCGCACTGAAGGAGGACCCCATGCTGCAGCCCGGCGCCACGCAATGGGGGCTCGCCGTTTCAAAAAAAAAAAAAAATTCGTGCAGCCCCGCCTCTTTTGCGCGCTGCTGGCGTCGCCGGTCCGTCGCTGCCCTGCCTACCTGCTGCGTGTGTGTGTGTGGGTGGGGGGGGGCGATGTGAGGATGAGAAGAAGGAAGGAAAAAAAATAAGTTGGGGAACTAACGGCATGAGCCCCCTACCCCCCAAAACAAATAAAAAAAAACAGCAACAACAACAACCGCAAGAAAAACATCTCCGCGACAGGTGCGGCGAGAGCCAAAGGCAAGTATTCCCGCCTAGGCGCAGCCATGCGCACGCCGCGACGAGAGACCGCGCGAGAGATGTCAGACGAATAAACGGCGCCCACCTCAACCGCAGAAACAACAACAACAAAAGGCGACGCGAGTGCCGCTGCGGCCCAAAGTAACCACCAGAAAGGGCGCGACAAACACGACACGCACGCACGCACGCATGCACACGCATGTGTGAATCAATACTCCCCCCACAAGTAG
>NW_021705043.1:4292-5192 GCF_003719485.1 Trypanosoma conorhini | reverse complement strand
TCGCAACCCCGAGAGCACGGCGATGGAGGGCGCCCGCGGCGTGGACGCACACGCCCTGCGTGGGCCCCCGCTCACTGGACACCGCGTGATGAGTAAGAGGCGCCGCACCCTCTTCACGAAAGAGCAGAATTAACCGACTGAGTGGCTGACTGCCCAGATGACAGGCGCAAACTGAATGGGTGTTGCCGCCCCCTTCCACTCGTGTAGCTCTCCCCCCCCCTCTCTCTCTCTCTCTCTCTTTCTCTCTCTCGCCTTTTGCTGCAGTCTGCGTTTGCGGGCGAAGGGGGTACGTGCGCCGCTGGGCGGTTCAAGTCACCCAGCGGAGCGATTTGCTCCCGAGAGGAATCCGCCGCCTTTTGTGTTCACTGATGAAGCTGATATGGTCCGTGTTTCAGACCGCTGGATTGACGCACAGCAACATATCCTCTGACCCAGCCTTTTACTGCCCCTGTTTTTGTCCGCGGCGGAGCAGGTTCCTTTCGGCGCGCAGGCGTTGTCGGTTGGGTCAGCGGCACGTGTTCTCCCTGTAACCCTATCTCGCAACCCCGAGAGCACGGCGATGGAGGGCGCCCGCGGCGTGGACGCACACGCCCTGCGTGGGCCCCCGCTCACTGGACACCGCGTGATGAGTAAGAGGCGCCGCACCCTCTTCACGAAAGAGCAGAATTAACCGACTGAGTGGCTGACTGCCCAGATGACAGGCGCAAACTGAATGGGTGTTGCCGCCCCCTTCCACTCGTGTAGCTCTCCCCCCCCCTCTCTCTCTCTCTCTCTCTTCTCTCTCTCGCCTTTTGCTGCAGTCTGCGTTTGCGGGCGAAGGGGGTACGTGCGCCGCTGGGCGGTTCAAGTCACCCAGCGGAGCGATTTGCTCCCGAGAGGAATCCGCCGCCTTTTTGTGTT
>NW_021705043.1:0-4267 GCF_003719485.1 Trypanosoma conorhini | reverse complement strand
ACCCTCTTCACAAAAGAGCAGAATTAACCGACTGAGTGGCTGACTGCCCAGATGACAGGCGCAAACTGAATGGGTGTTGCCGCCCCCTTCCACTCGTGTAGCTCTCCCCCCCCCCTCCTCTCTTTCTCTTTCTCTCTCTCTCGCCTTTTGCTGCAGTCTGCGTTTGCGGGCGAAGGGGGTACGTGCGCCGCTGGGCGGTTCAAGTCACCCAGCGGAGCGATTTGCTCCCGAGAGGAATCCGCCGCCTTTTGTGTTCACTGATGAAGCTGATATGGTCCGTGTTTCAGACCGCTGGATTGACGCACAGCAACATATCCTCTGACCCAGCCTTTTACTGCCCCTGTTTTTGTCCGCGGCGGAGCAGGTTCCTTTCGGCGCGCAGGCGTTGTCGGTTGGGTCAGCGGCACGTGTTCTCCCTGTAACCCTATCCTGCGACGTGTTTGCGTGGTTATGGATTTTTTGAGCGGTTTTTTTTGGTTGCGGTTGATATTTGCCGAACTTTTTGTTTCTTGTGTGCATTTGTTTTTGTTTTGATCTCTTATTCCTTGTATGTTGTATATGATTTTTTATTGGGTGTGCGTTTTTTAGGTGCTAGTGTGACGTAGGTTTTGCTTTGGATGTCGCTGTTTGATGACGACAGCCTGAGCTCTTTGTCCTCATCTTCTGGTGGCGATGATTGTGGCGGAAGCACACATGCTTGTTCTTCAGCCGCGCGTGGTACGGGAGGGGCGAAGGGTGTGGTGGACTTAATGAGCGCGACTGGTAGCGGCTGTGTTTCGCGGTTTACGCTCACCGTGGAGGAAAGCAAGAGGGCCGAAGAGTGGCGTCGTAGTGAGGCGGCGAGTCGATCGCAGCTTCACGGCTCGTCGGGTGCTCGGGCGGGTGGGGAGGGGAGCCGTTTTCACGCGTCCATGGCGGAGGCGCTGCAGCTGCGGCGGGACGCGCGAGAGGCCTTGCTGTTGCGGCGGGTTCAGAAGCAGCGGCAGGAGGAGGCCGGCAACGTAGAGCTGGTGGAGAAGGACCTTGAGGTTGGCGTCTTTGTCACCCCGCAGTACCTGGCGGCGTTAAGGCGGCAGAGGAATTTTCTTGTGGCCTCATCCGCTGGGAGTGCGGGCAGTGCCGCGGCGGGGGACGAGGATGGGATGGATCCCGTGGAGGCTTACGTGCGCCGACTCGAGGGGGAGCGGGCGGCCGCGGCGTCGCAGTCGTCCTCAGCGTTGCCGGGGGCCGGCTCTTTTGCCGCCGGCGGCTCCATTGACGGAGGGGTGGAGGTGACGACGCACTCTGCGCGGGCTCGCTCGCAAACCAACGCTGGCCCCGACGTGCTGTCAGTGGAGGAGGGTTGTGCGTCGACGACGCAAGACGTGTTGCCTTCACCGACGAGACGGCCTGCGACCGCCGCACCGTCGCCTGATGAGGGTAACGTTGCTGAGGGCGGCGACGTCAATTTCAGACGGTCTTTGCCGTCTGCCTCTGCGCCGCGTGAGACGGTGTGTCCTGAGGATGTTCTCCGCGAAGCAAGGGAGAGCCGCAAGCGTCATCGCGCCGACCGCTACTTCATGGCGGCCGCAGCTGAGAGGTTTAATGCGCGGGCTCTAGAAGGCGTTGGCTCGGGGTGATCCTCTAGAGCGCGGACGAAATGCGGAGTGGAGGGGCCCCAGCTTCCATGTGGCTTCTACGATGCGTCGTCTCTTGGCTCGCCTAGGCGTGCACGCAGTCCCCCTGCGTCATTGCTCCGCTTGTCTGGTGGGGGTATGGCGCTCCCCCCTCTCTCCCTCTCTCTTTCCCTCTCCCCCTCCCTTTCCCTCTCCACCTGTTGGTTTCCCTCTCTTTGCTCTGTGAGAAAAGGAACAGAAGGTAAAAAGCTTGAAAAAACAAAACCTAAAAAGAAAACGAAAAAAAAAAGTTTCACTTACGCAAGGAAAGAGTCTCCGGCGCACACGCACTTATATACACAGAGAACCGCGAAGAGAAGTCAGACGCGCCCAAGGCATAAGAACAAAGGAAAGAAGGAAAACTTCAAGAGAAACGCTCAAACAGCGGGAAACTAAGAAATAAAGCGGAACAGAAAAAGAAAAAGAGAAGAAAAAAAATAAAAGTCAGCATAAATTGCGAAGCTGTAGAGGAAGGGAGGTAGAAAGAGTGTGGAAACGGACTCCCAATCATCCACAAAGCGAGTAATACGAAACAAGGAAAAAAGAAAACACACAACGGCAGAACACAATGGCGAGCGCGGGCGGAACGCCTCCGCTGACGGAGCATCTCATCTCGGGGGGTGCGTGTAGTGATTCCACAGCGTCGAAATCAATGCAGGCGGGCCGGAGTCCTCGGTTGAGTGCGGACAGTTGGCCCTTACCCACGCCAAGGGTGGCCGCCTCGGAAGACCACATGGACAGCGGATCTTGCAGCGTTGGGGAGGCTTTCGAACAGGACTGTGTGTCGCATGCATCCGTTATCCCAGTTCCATGTGAACGCTTTTGTGACACCAGCTACGCAACTGGGGAGCGAACGCACACCTTCTTGTTTAATGAACCCTCGGCTGCGGAGCACGGCGGGGAGGATTTGCATCTGGACATTCCTCGCGCTGGGGGAGTGCGAACCCCGTTCGCTTCCAACTCCGCCATTGGCCAGCCTCTGACTCCACGCTCGCCTGTAAACCGCCGCCCCTCCCTCGTAGATTCCTCTCACATCCACCGTAGTCCCTCACTTCGCCTCTGGAATCACGACCTTGAAACTAAAGCTCAGTGCGAAGATTCGGTGGAGGATGCGGCGACGTATTTGCGGAGTCGTAGGAATCCGTCACTGATTTCCAGACATGGGCATTCCGGTGCAAGTAGTGCGCGCGGCCATGGCAGCAGATCTCCGCAGATGTTTCGCGGCGAGACAATCGAGGAGACGCTCTCGACGTCCAGGACCCCGTTCAAATCACCGGCGCAAATGCGGGCCTCACGATTGACCAACGATATTGGCCCCATTTTCCATAGTTGCTTTAGCTCGCGTCGCTCCAGCATGTTGCCCCCTGCCGTGATCCACGCCAGCGGTGCGCCCGCTTGTGTGCGGGGAGCGGATAGCAGTGGAGTGTCAGCTACACAGGAACAATACGGGCAGGGCCCAGGGGGAAGGGCGTTGCCCGCGTCTTCGCACGAGGCACACCCTTTGGTACCGGAATCAGCCTACCGGGAAAACTTTAGCAGCAGCCGGGATTTTTTTCTTGACAGAATTGAAAAATTAGAAGCGCGACTTCAGCAAACGGAGCAAACATTGGCGCAACTAGTAGAGAGGTTCGAAGCGCGCCAGGTTGAGCTAGAACAGCGTGTGGCAGAGTTGCAGCGAAGGGCAGCATTGGTGTCCCCAGCAGCAGTAGCGTCAATATCACGTTCAAATTCAGCTGGTGCAACAAGAGAGCCCTCACGCGCCATGGATGCTTGATACGTGAACCGCCTGCTGGAAGTAACTAGAAGCAAAAACGCCAACAGCACAAAGGTGAAAACAACAGCAAGAGTTCCAAATAGAGAAGAACAAGCCAATGAATGTAAAGAAAGAAAATGGGAACGGAACTGACATGTAAGTCAGTTTGTGTCCTGGATCATGTATTATGTTGCTTTTGGCGTCTGTAGTACCGCTCCCCTTTTTGTTTTTGGTTTATTGCGCCTGGAGTTCTTCTGGCATCATGTACCAAATAGATGACTGTCTTGAGATGCGTTGAGGCCTGTGTTGGCGGAGGACACCAAATTCCTTCCAATGTGTGCATGTACTTGCACTGAATGTGTGTTCACCCCAAGTGCTTTCATACTTTATAACTCAGGTTTGTTTTTTCTGTCTTTTTTCTTTTTTATTATCTTGCGGTGGTGATGGCCGGGGCTCGTGAGAATCGTGAGAGAATTGACGGGGTGCGGCGCGTGATAACGCGTCTTGTTTGGTGTCTTTGTGTGTTTGTCGATTTTTTTCACTCATCAATGAGGCCGCGTTGGGGAAGGCAGCGCGAGTGCAGTTGTGCTTGTTTCGTGCCATACCGCCAGCCCCCCACTGCCTCCCACGCAGAGGGGTTTGACGGCTGCGGAGCCCGCAACGACCGCCACCTCGTCGGCCGACAGCGAGTGCCCGGTCCTCATCGGTGCGTGTGTGTGTGTTATTGTGCGAGCGTGGGATGAATCGCACCTTCGGTGGTGGGGATGTTGGGCGCGTTAAACGAAGGTGCCATCGCCCATTGTGGCACTTTCTTTCTTTGTAGGAATAGGAGGGGCAAGGCCTCAGCCAGGCGCATATT
>NW_021705044.1:0-5182 GCF_003719485.1 Trypanosoma conorhini | reverse complement strand
CGCACACGCACAGAGAGTCAGACAGACACACAGACAGGCACGCACACACACATCCGAAAAAAACGGCGACATTGTGAGAGGACGAACCTGAGAAAAAAGAAAAAGAAATGTCCGATGATTGTGCTCGCTACTTTAGTTCTTAGTCTCCCTCTCCGTCCCTCTCCTACTTCCACTCTGCTACAATTGCCTACTCCGCCCTCCCCACCTCCCACGACGCGCTTACCTTCTTCCCCCCCACACTCACAGAATGAGGGGGATGAGACGGGAAAATAGAAAAATGGGGGGGCAAAACAAGAGAAATTCCCTCCTTTTTTTCTTTGTTTTTTTTTTTACTTCTCTTCTATTTTTTCTGCCTGTTCCACCATTTTTTTTTTAACCTCGAAATACTTCGCAATCCCCCCTCATCTCCTTTCCTTGCGTTATGCTCCTTCACACGCCGTGCTTTAGCTCCTCTGCGTCGTACTCTGCGAGGCTGTCAAGGTACCGGCGCAGCACCTCCGTTTCAATGTTGTCTGCCCACACCGTCTTCGGAAGCCGCGGTGGCGGAACGGTGGTGTAATCCGCCTCGTCCACGGTGGATGTGTGCTGTTGGCCCTCAGCGCGGTTCACGTACTGCCCGGCGAGTTCCACCGCGAAGCCCGTCACAATGGAGCGATCGACGACTGTCTTAAAGACAAGTGTGTGGCCGGCAAGCTCCTTGGCTTCCTTGTGCAGCTCCTGCGCGACGCGCTTGGCCTCCGCCAAGTCGCCCTCTTTCCCTGGAGCCACGTAAATTTTCGCCACAGCTTTTTTCTGTTTGGCGTTGACGTACGCCTCGAAAACCTCCGCCACTTCCGGAAGGAGGTCTAACATGCCGTTTTTCTGCATCCAAACCATTGTAAAGAAAGTGGGCTCCGAGAGTTTCTTGAACTCGGCGACTTCTTCGACGACCGTCGTACGCTCCCAGAAGATGGGGAATTTACTCGAGGCGGCGGCGATTGCTTGAAGGTCCTTCAAAATGGCATCAAAGTTGCCCTCCGGCTCGGCTGCCTTGTAGAGGAACTGTGCAAAAAGAACACTATCGCTGGGCACAATACTCAACGGAAACGCAGCTTTGTCAAAGTCGCTAGCGTAGAGCTTCTTGAGGGCCTCCGATGGGGTGTAGAAGCGGACCGCAGCGACGGCCAATGCGCTTGAGGAGAGACGACGGAACATCCTATGCTCGTTACCTTAAGCCGCATAAAATAACACACACATACACACACACACAGAGAGAGAGAGAGAGTAGGGGACGGGATCGGCCCGTTAAGACATTCGACAGGGCAAAAAGGAGGGAAAAGAAAGAATAGAGTGAATGAGTGGGGTGCCCCTTTGTTGACGAGTTTGGACACACTTTTTCTTTGTTACTTCCCTGCATCTCAACGCGTGAGCTCAGGCGAGTGTGAAGGGGAGGAGGGGCACACAAAAACGACAACAACAAAACAAAGAGAAACGAGAGGGAATGGCAAGGAGGCAACCGTGACCCATATCCTGCCTCCCAACCAACCCCCCAAGCGGCACAATATATCGTTATACGGAGTCAACGTACTAAAAAAGGATTCCTACGCCTTTTGCTTTCCATTTCCAACTTTTTTTCTTTTCCTTTTCACTTCTCTCTCCCTTTGTGTGTGCTTCTTTTCCTTGTGTTATTGCATTTGCTTCTGGCGGTGTTATCGCTTTCAAGCGAACCAGTTGTCCAGCCCCGATGCGTGGTCACTGGATGTCTCCGCCTCCGCCGCCCCACGGGCCACCGCCCGCCTGGGAAAGACAGACTGAATCACCTTCAGCAAAAGTGGCATGATCGAGCCCACGTGCTGGCTTTTGAGGCACAACTGACTTTGCGACGGCCTCTTCTTGTCGAGGAGAATTTCAAGCAGCCCGTGGAACCCGAGCGTGGTGGTCACCTTGCCGTGGTATGAGATGAAGTCCTCTGAATCACGCTCCGGTGCGAGGAGAAAGACATGATTGCGTTCCAGAATGCCGCGCCGATCGGGCGAAAGAAGCATATTTTCTCCAAATTCACCGAGCGTTTGCTTGGCCTCCGCCGATTCATTCATCGCCTGCCACTCAGCTACGAAGTCCGATTTTTCTATTGGGCCGGAATGCGCCAAAATACTTTCCGCTGGCACCTCCACCTGGAAGATCAGGAGCGGCAGATGCGTCCCCTTGACTCCAACCTCCAGTGCTGGACGCGCGACGTCCAAGTGCCCTTGCGCCGCCTTCAGCGGCAACCGCACCGAGCGTGTTTCACCAGCTGGCACGGAGGCCATGAATTCGGCAAGCCCGGCCTCGGGAAGGTACCCCAACATGTTCAAATTGATCTGCAGCAGGAGCCGCTCAATTGCCACGGCTTGGTGGTTCACCAGGGCGATCCACAGCGCGGGCCCCTCCACCAGCTGACAATGCACATCCACTTCAACACTCCCTGCTGGAAGAACCAACGGTGGAAGCTGCTGTTGATCTTGCTCTTGTTCGCGCTGCTGCTGCTGCTGCTGTGGAGTCTGTGCGGCAAAGAAATCAGTATGACTGAACGATAACTCTTGCTTTTGCCATTGCTCCTCACGCGGTTGCGGCTGCGTCGCCGATGTTAAAGATGGGCCGCCGAACAGTTCATCCAGTGGGTCTACGTGCTTCACGGCGGGAGCACCGCTGACTACGGATGCGGGATCGTTCGGAGAAGCAACTGAAACAGGGGAAACGGCGGCCGGCTGCGCGGCCGTGACGTTTTCCTCCGCCTCCACCTCCTCCTCCTCCTCCTCGCTGGCATCGTCGTTTAGGATGCCGTACGGCGGAAGAAAGGATTGGAACGGTTTACCAAACACCACCGCCGCTGTGTTGATGGACTTCTTAAGGTCCGCCATCGTCATGGCGTCGCTGAAGGTGGACTCCACTGTGATGGGGGCATGATGCCCGTGCACGATCTGCTTCATCTTCGCCACCCCAACCCCCTTGGAGAGGAGCCGCCAGTAGGCGTAGGCGCGGTCGCGCAGGTCGGGGTCGTCGCTTCGCGTCGTCAGGGTCTCCAGCACAACGTTGAGCGTCTGCTCCATCCCCACCGGGTCGCGTAAAAACATCTTGATGACGGCGCTAAGAATTGCCATCTGCACTGTCTGCTCGTGGGACATCAGCTCGTCAATGAAGCGGGTGAGGATCTGCTTCCCATTCTCGATGAAGTCGCAAAACTCGCCCAACATCCAGATAAGCGACACCTTCGCGTCCTCCTCCAGGACGGCATCGGCGCCGTGCTCGAGGATCAGCGTCTCCAGAACGAGCTGCTCCGGGTACTTGCGGACGATGTTCTTGCAGCTTGTGATCACCTGCGGCAACAGCTCCGGCCGCGCCGCAACAATGCGCAAGAGCAAATCCACACAGTTTGAGACAACCGAATCAATTTTCAACGCAAGGGTCGCAATGCTCTTCACGACCTCCTCCGCAAACACCAAATCCACTTCTGAACTGTATTCATCCAACTCCTTTAATATCTGGACCGCCGTCGAGGGTGTCACGAGTTTCAGCAGAAGTCGCAGCTTTTCAAGTTTGACGTACGGCGGGTCTGTAAAGCGGACGTAGAAGGAGTCGAGGCTGTTGCAAATTAAGTTGGGAAAGACTACCAGTATGGCGTGAATGTTCTTGCAAACCACGTACTGCGTCTCCGGATCTCCCCTCGAAAGTGTTACTAGGGCAGAGTTCACTCTCGCGCTGAAATTCGTCACAGCCACGGGGCTGCATCGGTTGGCAAGATTCACCACAACCTTGATGGCCCCCATCACAACAGAGGAATTGCTGTGGCTAAGTCGCGGCAGTACTCTGGCAATGATGTCCTCTGCCGCCGCCGCGTCTTTGGGCTTTGCATCGGCAAGAAGCTCCAGAATAGACAACTGACCCCATTCCGTACACTCCGGCAGGTGATGCAGGAGGCGGTTGACGTAGTCGCCCGGTGGCACAATGGGGGTTGGGATGTGGTTGTTCACTTCCGTTAGAACGGCCGCCGCGTTGGCGGAGACGATAGGGAAAGTATCATTCAGCAGCCTCAAAAGCTCCGCAACAAACCCCTGCTCCCTAAACATTGGCATGTTTTGATGAAACAACTTTCCAAGACCGATGGCGGCGGTCTTGCGAACGTACGGGTCATGGTCCGCCACGGCGCGTCGGAGGGGCTCCAGGGTGTACTCAGTCACCGCGTCGACGCGGATGCACAGCATCGTGCGCACTGCAAGGGCACGCACAATCGGGGAGCTGTTGGTTGTGTCCTGCAGAAAGGTGTTGACCACCATGAGGGCCTTGTCGGGCTGCAGCTTGGCTGTGTTGAGGACGTACAGGTAGACCAACTTCTTGAGCTCGAGGTTTGGGGTCTGGCCGAGCTTGACGACGTCCATGAAGAGGTAGCTGACATCGCGGCCCATAGTCATGCCGGCAATGATGCGCTTCACGGCATTCTTCTGCCTCTCCCTGTCGTTGCTGTTGAGTTCCTCGCGCAGCTCTACTCCCTCGCCACGCCTTGCGGTGCGGAAGAACCTTGAGCCGCCGCCGCCACGACGAAAGTTCTGCTGGATTTTCTCCTGCACCTTCCGCAAGACGGCGTCCATCCCTCTCGTGACGGGACGAGGTCTGGTGCCGATAAATTCGTCTGGTGCCTCTTCCCGAGTTGCTTGCGCCCTTCGTGTTGTTGACTTCCCCTCTCTACCTCGCCTCTCCTTTTCTTTTGTTCCCTCCTCCTGCCACCGTGCGTGTGCGTTTCAACGGCAGGAGACGTCGCGGGCGGCGCAGAAAGAAAGAAGGAAATAAAAAAAAAGAAAAAAAAGACGGAATACACTCAACCGAAAATAAGACGCGTGTCACTGTCGTCGTGCGTGCGGGGAGAAGACATCAAGGAGGAGGCGGCGGCGGCGGCACGGCAGAGAGACGTGTACCGCCGCACCGAGGCTGAGCAGGGAAAGTTGAGCTACACTCATGCATTTATACGCGTCCACGCACGTCTGTACTTAAGGAAGCATAAAGAAATAAGAGCATAGAGCAGTGGTCGTGTGGGGGAAGCAAGTATGCATCTATTTCCTTCCTTTAGAGGCCACACGGGTATAACTACTTGCGTACACAAGTGTAGCGCAGGCATGAAAGCCGCAGAGGCTAAACTCCACCTCTCTTTTTTTTTTCTTCATGTTTCTTT
>NW_021705042.1:0-5192 GCF_003719485.1 Trypanosoma conorhini | reverse complement strand
CGTTGGTGTTGGGCGTGCGGGCGACCAGGGATGGTGCCTGCCTTCCCCGTCAGTTGCCCTCGTGGGAGTTGGTTGGGCGACGTGATGACAAAATATCTTGTGTCCTGTTTTTTTTTTTGCGGCTTCTTTTTCTTCTTGACTGCGACTGTTTACTTTTGCAAGTCCCTAGTAGTCGTCGGTTTGACACGAGGCGGACCTCCTATTTTAGGTTTGCGTTTCCGTGGAGCTGCGCTGAGGGGAGTTCGTTCGCCGGATAGTTTCTCTTGTAGCGTGTTCTTGCTTTTGGGTCGCTGTTGGTTCTGCCGCCTTCGTCGATTGTCCGCTCGCCGTCGGCGTGCGTGGGACGTACGTAGCCTTCCACCGCGGATTCTGCGGAGGCTGCATGCTAAATGAGTAGGCCACGGCAGCGTCGCTCGCGGAGCCCTGACGACACAGAAGCGCCGCTGCTAAGGAGGCGGGTGTGCCGGGAAGCGCCATCTTTCCTCGACGGCATGAGCCCGGCGGAGCGACGGGGCGGTCTGTCAGCCGCGGAGTGGAAGCAGCTGTACGAGCGCGTGATGCCGAATCCGTGCACGATGAGTGATTTTCAAAGCGTGGTTCTTGAGGGAAAGTCGCACAACCACTTCTTTGCAAAGGACCTGCACAAGTTAGTTATGGAGCTCCGCGTCATCTTGGAGAGCCACGGCGAGCTTAGGATGGCGGCCAACTTGGCCGTGAAGGGGCGTAAGCCAGACCTCGCCCACGCGGTGGCGGCGGCCCTGAAATGTTTAGAGTCTGAGCGAAGGCACCTCCGCGCTGAAGGTCTTTCTGGAGCAGAGCTGGATGAAAGTGTTGCGTTGCCCTGTAACACGTCATCTCGGGCAGAGAAACGAACGACGGTGGAGGCGGCGACGTCGCCAACGGTTTCACACGCCTCATCGACCGGCTTGGACCTTTTGCGGAGCTGCCCGCCACTCCAGCGCAACGGGGCGGTTTCCGGCACACCGGAAATCCCGGCAGGAGTGGGCGACGTGTGTGCAGGACCATCTGCCTCGGTGTGTGAGACAGGTGATGAGGCTGTATTGATGAATAGTTCAATTTCGCCCTTTAGTCGTGTGTTGTGTGTGGTGAAGCGATTTCAACTGCGTTTTGGCAGTATTCCATTGCGGTTTGAGGTTCCTGTACAGTTTGTGGAGGCCGTCGTGGCTCGACGGCTTCGCGTGCAGCTGACACCGTTCCGCTACCCAGCGATCCCCGTGCGATGGCCGACGGCAAAAGACATCGTCGTGTATGTGAACGACCAGTGCGTTATGACCCCGTGGAAACGTTCATGGCCTGAGCGTCGTATGGAGGTGGCGAAGACGTTTCTTTTGCTAGACATCACCCAGTTTCTCAACCGCAATGTTGCCTTCCAAAAGCTACAGATTAACGTCTTTTCGAGAGAGTATTTTAGCCAAGTTGCATTGCTGATTGTGCAGCCTGTGCCTCCGGAGGAGGTGGTAACCGCCCTCGTGAAACCGTTGCGTGGTCCGCATGAGGAGACACGAGACGCGGCAATTTTCGACCTCTACCAGAAGGTGGCGGAGGACGAGGATGCATTTTTGGACGAGGTTGAGGCAGACGATCCTGCAATTACGAGTAAGTGTCCTATTTTGCAGTCACGCATTAGCATTCCTATTCGCGGCTCACGCTGCCGACACCTTCAGTGTTTTGATTGCCTCTCATTTTTGCTTAGCTGCAACAAGGGGTGCTATTGGAACTGCCCATTGTGCGATGCGGAGCTCCGCCCACGCGACGTTGTGGTGGACACCGTGCTCTGGCGCTACCTCCAGGAGACGGGAGACGCATGCCCGCTGCATTTGCGGTTGAAGGGCAAGCGCACGGCGGAGCCGGAAACGATGCAAAAAAAGGAGGATGCGGTGAAAGACCGGACCACGGCGCCGTTTCGTTGGGTGCCGCATCGGATGCCGAGCGATGGGCACGGTGTCGTTCTCGACGACGGGGAGAATGACGACGGCGAGAGCCGCGGCTGCCCCACGGCTGTGAACGGTGGCAACACCCTCGAGAGGGAGGGCGGGACGCAGCGGCCGGAGGAGCTGAACGCAGACTTTGGCCGACTGCTGGGAACCGCTGAGTGTCCGATTGAGTTGTGAGAAGGATGACAACGGGCCTTTCCGCCTCAGTGGTTAAGCGACAACCGAGCAACAAGCGCCGCAGCGAAGGGGGAGGCGGGGACAAAAAAAAAAAAGAGGCAAGAAAACGCGGGGAAGACGGCATCTAAAGACGCGAGTGAAGTCTCTTTGTGGTGCTCCTTAGTAAACGTCTAGAAGCAGAAGGCAAGAGAACAACAGTCGTCGGGCGGTGAAGTTATCACAGATGCGTTTTTTTTTCTGTTTGTTTGTTTTCCTCCTTGCGTCATTTCTGGTTCTGTGTTTCCTTTGGGCCGCACGGGAGCGAACAGCAGTGAAATATGGCACTTCTTTCCTCTTCTTCTTTTTTTTTTATGTCGCCGCATTTTTCTTCCCCCTGCTTCGTTGCGGCTGGTCGGCTGCTTCCTGGGCGCCCAAAGCAAAATCACTATCTACACGTTAGTAGCAGCAGCGTGAAGGTAAAGTAGCGGTGTTAGGCAAAGTATCCGCCCTTTCCTCTTTCTCACTTTCGCGCGCGTGCCTTGATTCTTTAGCTCCTGATTAGATTGATTCGGAGGGAAGCGGAGAGGGTTGAGAGTCGAGGTTTGCGCCTGGTGAGCATCGCAGGAGGGAACGCGGCAACCTATTTCACTCAGCGGCGGAGGTCACCGACGAAGTACGACTGAGAGCACGATATTGTCTGTGGGCTTTTTTTTCTTGTGCGTGCCTGTGTCTTTGCTTTTTTAATTTTTATTTCTATTTTTGAAGTTCGTTTGTGTGAGAGGCACGGCGACGACTACGACTGCGTGCTTTAGTTTGGTTTTAGGCTAACTGCAGCCGGCGGCGGGAACGGCAGCGGGAGCAGGAATGAGCGTCCTGATTCGGTACACGCGCGCGGAGTTGCTGGCACTGGCGCCCAAGCAGAACGAATACAGCCTCAATGCCGGGGCCCTGCAGAAGTTCAAGGTGATTGAGGTGGAGTCGCCGGTCACGGAGAGGTTGCTGCCGGAGTCGCATCGCAACGAGGCCGGTGGGCGGAAATCAGACGCAAAGAATGGAGCCGGCGGCCGCCGCGCGGTGAATAACGAGCGCTTCGCCCCTCCGTCACGCGCTGCTCGGGGCAACAAGGACCAAGAGGCCTTTGAAGAGGGATATAAGTATGAACTTGAGCGTAATGCTATTAAGAAACAGGCGCTGCAGGAGACGATGGCAAAGGAAAAGGAAAAAATCGATGCCGTGGCCGCTGCCAAATGGGTGAAGGAGGAAGCAAAGGAACCGTTTGTGCCGGCCGTGGCGAAAGAGGCGCCGAAGCAAAACGAGGACGAGGAAGTGGAGCGCTGGATGACAAGCATCGCAATGAGCGAAGAGGGGGCGAAAAAGGTCACCAAGTCTCGCTTTTTCTCTGGGGCAGATGCCGGCAATAAGAGCGCGGCAAACTCGCCTCTTGCGGGAGGGATGGGGTTTAACGAGCCGGCTTCACTCGCAATGGGATCCCCCACCAAGGACCCGTGGTCGCTGCAAGGGATAATGTCCGCAAGCGGAAATGCGGTTTGGGGAACCATGGAGGCACAGCGAAGTTCCGGTGTTGCGATGACGCCTAGTGCAAACGCCACCGCCGCCGCCGCCGCCGCCGCCCCTAGCGTGGTTGTGGGCCCTTCTGTACAGATGCCCATGCATTCCGGCGTCTCGGCCCCCTCGTCGGTTCAAGTGGTTCCCACCGGCGAATCACCACCACCATCGGCCGCAGCAGCAGCAACGACGGCGGTGTCCTTGGCAGCAGCGACTTCTTCCACAGCCCAGAAAAAAGCAACAACAACAACAACAGCAACAACGCCTCAGCAAAATACTTCGTCGGCCAACCCCACGGTTCAGGTCTGGAATGCACAAGATTTAGAACAGATGCTTCTGAGTGGTCAGAATGTGAACAGACAATCGAAGCAAGAGGTTTCCAAGCCCAAGGTCATTGACGCCGCATCTCTCGAATCCCAGCTGCGGCTACAAGTACAACAGAACATGAAACTCTCTCAGCAGCAAACACAAACGCATCTGCAGCAGCAGCAGCCACAGCCCCCACCTCTATCTCAGCTCTCAACAATGGCTGGAACGCCGCCTGGACTTTCACTCTCTGGGGGGCACAAGCCCCCACCGATTTCTGTAACGCAACCCCCACAGCAATTACCACCACAGCAGCAGCAGCAGCAGCAGTCTGTTACGGCTCCTTGGGGAGCAGCTATGACAAAGGTGCCACCGCAGCCAATGCATCAGAAACTTATGCAGCAGCAACCGCAATCTCAACCGCAGCATCGTCATCCAGGCATGACGCAACCGGTGCCCTTTATTATAAGCGGTGCGCAAGGTGCGCCCTACTTTCCCCAACAAGCTATGCATGGCCACTATGTGACTGGGTTTCTGCCTGGTCAGGGACAGCAACCAATGATGGTCTACCGTTCTCCAGATGGAACAACGCAATATGCGGTTGGCACCACCGGGTATCCCCCCAACGCGCAGCTGCTCTTTTCACCGCCTCAGCAGCAGCAACAACAAACTCAGCGTCGATAGGGAACTCACACGAACAACAAGCGGTAACAAATGACAGAGCTGAAGTCAGAAAAAAAAAGGGGGAAGGGGGGGCAAGGAAACAAAAAAAAATGAAGCAGAGGGTGAGGCGATTTGGGGATGCGCATATCCGCATGTGTACTCGAGCATGGTTGTTTATTATTATTATTTTTTTTTCTGCTCCCTAGCTTGTCTCTGGGATGTGTTTCAGCTGCTGTCGCCCAACGCGAGTTGCATTTTCACTCAGTTTGAAGGACAAAGCTATGGGGAAGGAATACGCTGGAAGAGAAAAAAAGGAGAGAGAAACCGAAAGCAAACAAATTACTTTATGAATCTAGAGGGGAAGTAGATGGATAAGCAAAGGGAAAAATAAGAGCACTTTGACTCCTCTCTTACTCATCAACTGTGTGTATGTGTGTGCGTGTGTTTTGTTTTTTTGTTCCGTTTTGTGAGCTCCTGTGCTTGCGCGCGCTTCGTCAATAACGATTTCCGCGGAGATGGTAGGGTTGTAACAAGAAGGGGGAGGCA
>NW_021705005.1:4632-5501 GCF_003719485.1 Trypanosoma conorhini | reverse complement strand
TACTTCGCTGCACTTCCAACCGCCAGGCCATCGGGCAATGTGAGTTCAATGTCGCTGAAGGCGGCGGCAACCCAAAGGAGACCTGCTCTGCTTTTTTCCCACCTCGTGAGCAACTATCAAAGTTATTGTGCACTGTGGAAGGAACGAGCCCGCAGCCCGGGTCCCTCCATGGGGGTGGTTCGTGGTGCCTCGATGCGGAGAAACTGGAGGCCAAGAGCAAGACGAGTGACAACGACTACACCGAAGTGCACGCGGTGTGTGCGGGGGTGCAGTGCGAGGCGGGCAAGGTGAAGGTGAAGTACCTCGGCAGCGACGCGTGGCAGGAGTGCCCCGAGGGGAAGTTTGTCACGCCGAAGTCGGCGTATTTCAAGGACGGCGGCAAGATCAAGTGCCCGAAGTACGAGGAGGTGTGCACCATCGCCGCCAACGGCAGCAGCCTCGTCAAACCCAGCCCCGCTGACAAGGACGTCAAAAAAGCCGACACGGACAGCAAAAAAGAAGACAAGGACGTCAAAAAGGACGACAAGGACAGCAAAAAAGATAAGGACGGCAAAAAGGACAAAGACGGCAAAAAAGAGGACAAGGACAGCAAAAAAGAGGACACGGCCAGCAAAAAAGACAAGGACGGCAAAAAAGACGACGCGGCCGGCAAGAAGGACAAGGACGGCAAAAAAGACGACACGGCCAGCAAAAAAGACAAGGACGGCAAAAAAGACGGCCACGGTGGCAGTGCTGCTGTTGTCTCCAGTCTGCTTGTCCTCGCCACGGTCACGGCGGCGGCGGCGGTAATGCCGCTTTGAGCAGCAGCCGCAGCGACCGGGTGCAAGCACCGCGCAGCAGGGCAATAATTCGGCTCCGCTCGCTACGGA
>NW_021705005.1:2864-4607 GCF_003719485.1 Trypanosoma conorhini | reverse complement strand
TTCGACGCGGGGGAGTCCGGCGGCGGCAGTGCCCAAACGCTGCCAGTCTGGGTGGCCCAGCGAGTCCGGCGATCGTTGGACGTCTTTTTTTAATAATTTCCTTGACGGGTGCGTGGGTGGAGGGTGGTGGGTGGTTGGTGGGGCTGCTCGTGCGCGGGTTGCGCGGGGCCGGGCTGTGATCTTCCGTTGTTTTCCTTTCACCCTGCAGGCAGAAGGAAGGAGGCCGCGCCCGGGCAACGCACCCGCCGTTCTTTTTATGCAGCGGCCCTTGGCCGGGGAGCGGGGAGGCCGGCGAGGAGCATGAGCGCGGCTGCGGGCCCACGGCCGTCGGGATGAGCCGCCTTGTCGCGCTTGCGACTTTTTGCTGCCTCGCGCGGGCGGGGCGCGGGGTGGGGGCGTCGGCGGGCACTCCGCGTGGGGCCCGAGCCCCCCGCCGCACGGTGAGGGGCCGCAGGCGCCCAAAGGCCCGGCACCGATGAAAAGATTTTTGCACGACACACGCCGCTGCGTGCCGCGCGCGACCCAACGCGGCGCCGGGCCTTTGGGCGCCCTCTCTCGGGGCGGCGGGCATCCGGTCGCGCGCTCGGAAGGGCCCGAGACGGAGCCGTCCAATTCAGTGCCGCCTCCTCCGCCGGCGGTGAAGTGGGGAGGAGGGACTTCCACGGGGGGATGGCGGCGCAACGACTCGCCAGCAGTGAGGTGGAAGCTCCGTTTGCGACGCACACAACAGCGCGCGCTGGTTGAGGTGTTCTGCTCTCATTTTTGGGACCCTCGGCGGTGCTGCTGGCCGACCCGGTGCGGCGCCGGGGTCTCGCGGCGTTGGTCCGGTCGTGCCTTGCCGGGGCAAAGCGCTGCGCCAGAGGTCTGGGGGCGCGTGTTGCCGTGCGGTCGGCCGCGCCATGTGGCTGCCGAGCGGCGGCGGGGAGGAGGCCCCCGGCCCGTGCTTGCGGGGCTGCGGTGGAAAGCAGCGGGGCTTCCTCGGGCGTCAGGTGAAGCTGAGAGGCGGCGCGCGGAAGGCTTTTGAGAGGCGGCAGGGTAAGGCAGCCGTGGATGCGGTCCGCGTGGAGGTCGTCAGGGCCTATGAGGAGCCGCGTGTGCCGTACAGGAAGGGCCCCTTCGTCGCGCTCGCTCCCACGGCGCAGCGCCTGCGGTCGTCCACTAATAAAGCGGCATCGGCGTCAGCCAGCGGCTCTGGCAGCACCTCCGCCAGTGGCTCGGTGCTCTCCACCACGCTGCCAGTTGCGTCGTCCTCTGAGTTCTCCATCGCCTCGGCGGTTGCGCACGCGGACGACCTCGAGGGTGAATGGAAGCTTGACGGGGCGAGACAACAACAACAGTAGCAAACATGGAATGGACAGGGGGATAGGGAGGGCACGCGGGACTGGGGGGCAGAGTGCTTTGCTTTTGCTTCTTTGCGGAGGAGCCTCTCGCTTTGCTTGCCTCTTCTTCTCGCACCAACTTGGCACCCGACGTAGGCGGAGTCGCTGAAGTGGTGCGAGGGGACTACGCCTGGACGAAACACGCAGGGACAAACTATTACGCCAACATGTTTTTCCTTCTTCTCCGCCCCGCGTCGGGGGATTGTATTTTCCCTCTTTTTTTTGTTTTCCCGCCCGTGGTTTTTGGGTTCTGTTGCGTTGCCTTCCCGGCTCACTTTGGTGCCCCGTGAGAACGCCGCCCGCTCGGCGCTCGATGGACACGCCGGCAAGCGGCGGCTCCGCTCTGCCGGCCGCGGTGTTGCCC
>NW_021705005.1:0-2575 GCF_003719485.1 Trypanosoma conorhini | reverse complement strand
CTAATCAAGCGGCATCGACGTCAGCCAGCGGCTCTGGCAGCACCTCCGCCAGCGGCTCGGTGCTCTCCACCACGCTGCCAGTTGCGTCCTGCTCTGAGTTCTCCATCGCCTCGGCGGTTGCGCACGCGGACGACCTCGAGGGTGAATGGAAGCTTGACGGGGCGAGACAACAACAACAGTAGCAAACATGGAATGGACAGGGGGATAGGGAGGGCACGCGGGGCTGGGGGGGCAGAGTGCTTTGCTTTTGCTTCTTTGCGGAGGAGCCTCTCGCTTTGCTTGCCTCTTCTTGTCGCACCAACTTGGCACCCGACGTAGGCGGAGTCGCTGAAGTGGTGCGAGGGGACTACGCCTGGACGAAACACGCAGGGACAAACTATTACGCCAACATGTTTTTCCTTCTTCTCCGCCCCGCGCCGGGGGATTGTATTTGTCCTCTTTTTTTTTGTTGTTTTTTCTTCGTTCAAGAGGGACTTTAAGTTCTGCATCGTGGCAAGGTCAAGAAGCGTCCTCTCAGCGTGCGCGTGTTTTTGTGTGTGGCGATGGATTTGGATGGCGGCTTTCACCATGAGCGCGACGAGCAGATCGTCCCTAAGGTTCTCTGCTGCATGTGTGGTCTGCTGGTCGACAGCAACCCCAGCAACATGTGCCCCAGCTGCCTCCGCTCACACGTCGACATCACCGAGTCGCTGCAAAAGGAATACATCATCGTGTACTGCCCGGAGTGCGCCCGCTACCTGCAGCCTCCGCAGTATTGGAGCCACGCGGAACTGGAGAGCCGCGAGTTGCTCACCATCTGCCTAAAGCGCATTAAAGGGATGAGTCGAAACGTATTTAAGCTGGTGGATGCGGGCTTTATCTGGACGGAGCCGCACTCAAAGCGTCTCAAGGTGAAGCTCGTGCTGCAGAAGGAGGTGCTGAACAACATTGTCATTCAACAAGCCTGCGTCGTGGAGTACGTGGTGCTTTGGCAGCAGTGCCCAACCTGCCAAAAGGTGGCAACGGGGCAGCCGCAGTGGGATGCGTGTGTGCAGGCACGGCAAAAGGCCACACACAAGAAGACGTTCCTCTTTATTGAGCAACTCATACTGAAGCATAAACTGCATGAGAGTTTTGTCCGCGTCGAGTCTCAACCAGATGGTTTGGACTTCTTCTTTGCTCACAAGAGCCATGCAATGAACTTTTTGGAGTTTTTAAACCGTAATAGTCCGATAACGCGTCGTGACGCCGTGCAGCTGGTGTCGCACGACAGCAAGAATAACACAGCTGTGCAGCATCATACCTTTTCGGTAGAAATTGCCTCACTCTGCCGTGAGGACCTCCTCCTGCTTCCGTACCAAAACTACTACCTGAAACTTGGTGGGCTGGGCCCGCTGGTCATCGTGCACAAGGTCTACAGCAGTATTGTGTTGCTTGACCCTAAAACGTTGCGCGCGGGGGAGTTTACGGGGCAGTTCTACTGGAAGAAGCCTTTTTCCTCCATCATGAGCTCCCGCGAACTGACGGAGTTTTATGTTCTGGAGTGCACCCCAACCGGTGTCACAAACGGCCGCTACCAGCTCGGGATTGTGACCGTCTGCCTCTCCGCCGAGGTTGGCCAGGGGCGCGAGTGGATTGTGACCTCCCACCTCGGTGGAATGCTGCAGCCGGGCGACCTGGCGATGGGGTACCTGCTCGAGGGCAAGAACTTCAACAACGAGGAGTGGGACAGCCAACGGTACAAGCCGGAGCAGCTGCAGGACGTGGTGCTTGTGCGGAAGCACTTTCCCGCCCAAAAGGCGCGTCGCCACAGACGGGTGTGGAAGCTCAAGCACTTGGACGTAGTGGACCCGGTCTCCGTGGGACGCAACGCCAAGCGCCAGGAGGAACTCGAGGAGGAGCGGCGCGAGTTTGAGGACGAGCTTGAGCGTGACGCGGAGTTCCGTCGCGACGTGCCCATCTACAAGATGTCGGAGGCGGAGTTGGCGCAGCGTGCACCTGTGAGCGGCATCGGTGGCAGGGAGGCGGAAGACGAGGACGAAGCGGATAAGGAAGCGCCAGAGATCGCACTTGAGGAGATGCTGGACGAGCTTAGGATTGAGGACGACGCGCTGGATGCCGCGGACGACGGCGCCGAGGACGTGGATGCAGAGAACCCAAAGAAGAGACGACGGGCAGAGTAGGCGACGGGGAGGAGCGGGAGGGGCAAGAGCAGGGCTTGCAAATCGTGTGATTTGTTTGCGTTTCTCTTTCCATCACGTTCCGTTCCTTCCATTGTTTTTTTTTTTGCCCCGTTCCTTTTTTCTCGGTCTCTGCGAGTCTCCTTGTGTTTGTGGGAATGTGTGAGTTTCTTCATCCCCTCCACATTACTCAAGTCTCTTGGGATCCCATTCGTTGCACTTCTCTGCGTGCGACGGCGCCGCAGTATTAAAGAGAAAAATATAAAAAGAATAGTGAAGTTATGTTATGTTAAGCCTGCTTCATCATTTAAAATTTATGTGACTCGCACCGTCACAGGCACACGCACACACACACATTCTCTTTCTCTCTTTCTCTCTCAGCATCCCTGTGTGTGTGTGTGTGTGCATGCGTGCCT
>NW_021705040.1:0-5200 GCF_003719485.1 Trypanosoma conorhini | reverse complement strand
GCGGAGGGGCCGAGGCAGCATCATGCAGCCCCCCGCCCCGCGGCGCCGGCGATGGCCGGAAGTGAAGCGACGACACCTGCGCGGCAAACCCGTCTTCCTCATCGCTCGCGTACGCCTCGGCCACGAGGCTGTCCAGAAACTGGGTCCCAAGCTGGTTACCGCACTGCCCAACGAGCACATGCACGCACGCCATTCACGCCCCGCCCGGGCGACAACCGAGAAGGTGCACCCCGCCGCACCCACCTATCCCTTGCACTGCGGCCCGTCTCGTCGCCCGCACCGCTTGGATCGACATGTGGCAAAGAGGGGCAAGACGCACGGGATTTCAGGATGCAAAATGCAGGGTGAGTACAAAGCAACACGCACACACAAGCACACAGAGAGAGAGAGGAAGACAACTTGCATGTGGTTGCCCACCTACAGCAGTAGACATTATCAATGCAGCGGATCCAACACACACACGCACACGCACACGCACACGCACAATGTCCATCTCCCATCCCCGCAAAGCACTGTTAAATACACAACCACGATCGCAGAACGTAGAAAAAAAACACTCATCGGAACAAAGATTTTGCTAGTATCTAAAGATGTGTTAGTTGAAATCAAAGTGTGACACACACACACATACAGGAAGTGTAGATTACATCTCATATTGCACAGTAGTTGAACACCAGTGGTAGGTACACACATATACATAATACATATCCGCGACATTACCGCGTTTATAGTGCTATTGCAGCTCTACCGAGCTTTATCTTATACTTCGTCCCACGTATTCACTTCCCACCGTTCAACGCTAGCCTTCCCCTTCAACAGGGAAGTTTCCTGTTGTTGCAAGTTTATCATTCACGGAGCGGCTCTGCTGCGCCAGCGCCGTGACACATTCGAGGCTCCGCGCCTTCCTTCGCTCTCAGCGGCCCGCTAGAGGGCGCGTGGCTGCATACGTGCGGTGCGGTGCGGTGCGGGCGGCGGCGCAAGGGTGTTAACCCGAACCCAACAACAACAACAGCAGCAGCACATCCCTCTCAAATTAACGAGTGCACCGGTAGCAACGCCGGCGGGGCCACGGGATTACAAAAATAGCGCACGCATTCATTCCTTCATTTCCTCGGCAATTAAAATAAAGAAAAAAAACATAAAGAGGGGGAGGGGAGGCAGCGGAGGCCAAAAAAGTTTTGTCCCCGCCACCTCGTCGGTCCGTGCGGTGGGGGGCCGCCACCCCTTCCCAGCGCAGGGGACGAAAAGTGGGCTGCAAGGCAAATCCACAGGCGCCCAAAGGAAGAAAAAAATGCATGCACCACACGCGTCTAAATGCTCATGAGTATACACTTAGATACATCTCACACCCGCGCGGTGACCCAGCAACCTCCTCCCTCGCCGATTACAGCGCACCTCTAGAAACCACACAAAAATAAAAGGAAAACGGGCACCACAGACAGCGGCAAAGGAAGCGCACAGACGCAGAATACGAGAGACGCAAACCACGCAAAAAAAAAAAAGCCGAGTTGCAGGCAAACACGCTTCCCTTTTTTGTTTCTTTTTCTTTGCATCGCATCGGCTTCTCCCGTACCTTTCCTCTCCTCCTTTGGCAGCGGGGCCTCGGCACCTTGTACTTTAAGTGAATGGGTTTAACAGCGTTCATTGTGAATAAAACGACACAAAAAAATAGGCAAGGGCAGAACAGAGCGGGGGGAAGGGATGCCGACTCGATGACGGGAGAGATCACCAACTAACCGGCCGCTGCGACCCTTCATCGTTTCCTCATCTAGTGCGCATATGTAAATACATCTGACTCCCCTTCTCCCAGTGACACACGCACACTTGCCTATGCAGACATTAGCGTTGGTATGCACGCATACGTGGTGTGGAGGGAAGGAGTTTCCTAGAGATTATCCTTTCTGCACACCCCTTTCTTGCCTTCTCGCCCGCTCTCACACGGATCCCTAATAGCGCGCCGTTTTTTTTTTTTTGTGTTTTGTTTTCCTCCTCACATCCGCGGCAGTGCCCCGCTTCGCTACGGCTGTCAGCTCGCCGCGGGGTACGTAAAGACAACCTCGGCCCCCTCAAACACCGCCAGCTCCTCCGCGAGACGGTCCACCAGTGGCATGTCGCCCCAGACATTCACGAGGAACGTCACGGCCGTCAGGTCAAGCAACCATTCGGCGTCTAGGAAGGTGACGGGCGTCTCCAGCTCCAAGGCGAGCGCCTGCGCGTTTTTCAGCGAGGCAAGGTCGTGTGAGCGCAGCTCCAGCTTCGTCTGCCGGTCAAAGTCGCGGGCGTGGCGCAGAAGCGTCGGACACTGCTGAAGGTCCCCCTCACTGATAGTGCCGTCCGCAGTCACCATGGCGGCAAACGTGGGCGGAACCCGCGTCGAGATGCAGCTGACAAGGCCCATGTGGAGGCTTTTGTTGTGCGGGTACTCCACAACGACCATCTCGCCAACGGCGGTGCGGAAGGGGGCGACGAACCAGGCGCTGCCAAAACGGAAATTCACGGAGGCGTAGCGTACGGCGGTTAACACGGGCGAAGGACGCACCACAAAAGCCGCTGGTGACGCTTGTAATGCGGACATCGTGTGACTGGCCTCGTCTGTGACGTTGTCCGATATCCCGCCCTCGCCTTCTGTGCACGTCAGTTGGTCGTAGTCATCCATAGTTTCGAATTCCTTCCGTGCCGCCGCCGCGGCCTCCTCCATCGCTGCAGCGGCGTTGAAGAATTCCTTCGCAGCCGAACTGATGCCGTCGCATTGCACGCCAAGCAGCTGCATGTTGTACGGGTTGTGCTGGACGCACCGCCGGGACACTTCGCTGCTCACAGTCGACATGGCTGCTTTCGCTTGCAATTTCCTCCCTGTATTTTTACTTCCTTGCTTCTCTTTCCACTCTGCGGCTTTTCTACCTTGCAGTTGGCTGGGTGAGCTGTTGCTGATGCAAAGACAGTGAGGAGGCAAACAGAAAACGAAACTGAAGGAAAAGGTGTGTGCCCAGGCACTGCGGACGACCCCCGTTTTCTTTCCCTTCAATCGCCCCAAGACAGGCGGCCATCTCCCATTCCATCTCTATCCCCACGGTTCACGCCGTCATGGGCAGTTCCACCTCTCCGTCCGCGTGTGGCCGTCATTGCCGCCGCCTTCAAACCCCTTTTGCTCTCATGCGGAAGCGTATACCGCCGCCGTGTCCCAGAGCCGCACAACGGCATCTCGCACATCCTCCACCCCCACGCCGTAGCGGCTAAAATGATGTGTAAAGGCCCCGACGGAGAGCAACTGCTCAGTCCGCTCCAGCGCCGTGGACAGCCGCACCCCAATGTCGCGTGTGGGGCCGAAGAGCGACACGTGCGCGGCGTGCCCGCGGTAACTTTTCTCGTGCAAGAGAAGCTGGCCTGCCGAACAAGAGGGAGTGGGCGAAGCGGCCACCTCGTGCAGCGCGGAGAGCCCCTCGCGACGGGCAGCAGGACCACGCAGACTCCAGAGGACCGGGCGCTGCGACACTGCCCCGCCCACGCAGGCGCCGGCAAATGGCGGGAAGAGTTCCGCGGACTTGCGGGCCGCCTGACGCACCACTCTCTGCCACGGCAGTGAGTTGTCCTCCACCTCGCCGCTTCTTCCTCCACTGGGGGGAACGGCTGCGTCATCGGGGACCGAGGCGCCGGAGAAGAACTTCAGCGCCGGGTCGAGGGCCACGGACTCCACAAGGTCTGCCACACTGCCGTGCCGCAGCGGTCTCGCGGGAGGGCTGCGGGAGCGAACCCGCTCAGCCCCCAGCGGAGTGCGTGAGCGCAGGGGGTGGGTGTGCCATGGGGTAGCTGCCGCCGGGGCCGCGGATGGGTTTCGTGTCACACGGCAGATGCTCTGCGGAAGGTGCATGTCCACCAGCAGACGACTAATGCCGTCGTTGATGCTCGCAAAGGAGACCTCGCCGCGGCGAGCGCCACGGGCGCCTTGTTTGCTTGTGGAGGCGGCATCGCCAAAGTCGTCGTTGTGCGCCATAAAAACTGCGTCGGCGGTGTCGCGGAGTGCGCTCATCGCCATGACGCAGTTGTACCACTGCGTCACAACCTCGCCGGCGGTGAAGGGCCAAACAACCGAGTGCAGCAGCAACGCGCGGGGAAACTCCTCCCGCACAGCGTCCGCGGCCAGGCAGCCAACCCCAGAGCCTGTCCCGCCCGCAATGCTGTGCACGACGTGAAACGTGCCCACAGTTCCCGACGACTCGCCCTCGCGGCGCAGTGCGTCGACAATCTCCTCCTTTCTGCTGCTGCCCTGCTGGAAGTAACCGCAGGCCCAGTTGTTGGCGCTCCCCTCATCACGGGTAATGCATTGTCGCACGTGCGGCCGGTAGGCTCCCCCAGCCGCGGTGCTCCTGAGGATCCCCTCAATGACTTTGGGCTCCATGTCAATCATCACGCAGCGCGGCAGCGGAGGGGCTGAGGCAGCATCATGCAGCCCCCCGCCCCGCGGCGCCGGCGATGGCCGGAAGTGAAGCGACGACACCTGCGCGGCAAACCCGTCTTCCTCATCGCTCGCGTACGCCTCGGCCACGAGGCTGTCCAGAAACTGGGTCCCAAGCTGGTTACCGCACTGCCCAACGAGCACATGCACGCACGCCATTCACGCCCCGCCCGGGCGACAACCGAGAAGGTGCACCCCGCCGCACCCACCTATCCCTTGCACTGCGGCCCGTCTCGTCGCCCGCACCGCTTGGATCGACATGTGGCAAAGAGGGGCAAGACGCACGGGATTTCAGGATGCAAAATGCAGGGTGAGTACAAAGCAACACGCACACACAAGCACACAGAGAGAGAGAGGAAGACAACTTGCATGTGGTTGCCCACCTACAGCAGTAGACATTATCAATGCAGCGGATCCAACACACACACGCACACGGAGTATATGCTTGAATAATGCATGCAAGTGAATGCCTTTTTGTGGGAAGTTGCAACGCAGTATGATCGTTGGGTCGCAGGTCTCTGAAATAAGAAATAAATAAGATCAGTAGTAAACGTGAGAGTGGTAAAGTCTTACAGAGAGAAACATAGGCATGCAAGCCTCTGATTATTTTTTGAGGGAGCTTTCTGTTTTCTTTGCCCATTACCCAGTCGTCCAAAAAATGCGTCCAAGCAGTAATAATCACGTGCCTTTTCAGCACTCTCGCCTCGTCTACTCAATGAAGAGGGGGAGAGCGAGCGGACAAGAGGA
>NW_021705041.1:0-5193 GCF_003719485.1 Trypanosoma conorhini | reverse complement strand
TATATATATATATATATGTGTAAATATATATATATATATATAGGCAAAAATATTTTACGCATGTTGTTTTATTTTTTTAATATATATATATATATTTTGTCCAGGAGTTCCATGCGGCGTTGGGGTGTTGTGTGTGCACGGGCATTGTTTGCCTACTTCGTGGCGGCGTTTCCGCGGCCGTCGACACCGACGAGCGATGGGGACTGTTCAGCCACGAAAAATCATAGACATTTCTTTTTTTTCTGAACCCGCCCGGCACTTCTCATTTGTGTTTTTTGTCTTTTCGCACTTTTTTTTTATCTTCGGGGTTCAGTGGCTTTGTATTTGTTTGTCTGTTTTTCTTTCATCATTTTTTTCTTCCTGCGGGTTGTAATTTCGCCGCGCTGTTCCATGCGCCTTTCATCCAAAGGCGGGGCGGTGTGTGTGTGTGTGTGTGTGGCGGTCGCTGGGGCGGGGCGGGGCAGTAGCGGCGGGGGATGAAACCGATCGCCTCCGCCGCTAAAAATGACTGTTGTTTTGTTTGCCTGAACCCCCCTCGCCGCGGCTGCCACTTCTCTGCGCCCCGTTATTTTTACTCCGAGTATTTTACTCTGCGCCGTGTTTTTGTTTTTGTTTTGTTTTGTTTTGTTTTGTTTTTTTATTTATTTATTTATTTCTGTTTGTTTGTGTGCGGCGTGTCTTTTGTTTGGGGCGGACCGACGCGCACCGCGGGCGGCGACGGCTCGGTGGCGCCGCCGCTCTGCCGCTGGGCGGACGGCAAACCGCACGGACGCAGGCGAGCGAAACAACCACGACAACAAAAAAAAACGCGATGGACGAGGGATAAACGAAGTTGCAATGAAACGAAAAACTCAGAGGAGGAAAAGAAAAGGGCAAAGAAAAAAATAACACCAACACGAATGAAAAAAAAAACAAAGTGGGGGCGGGGGCGCGCCGCGGAGAACACGCGGAGGCGGCATATAAGTTTTTCTGCGTGTGTGTGTGTGTGTGCGTTTACGGGGGGGGTGACTCTGCGGCTTGCGGTTTGCCCCACAGCGGGGCGACCAGCAGCGCGGCAAAGACGCGGGGGTGGGGGGTTGGGGAGGGGAGGCGAGGGAAGCACACAGGGAAAGAAGAGAGCGAAAAGGTGGAAAAATAGACTAACAAAATCTGCCGCTCGCCTTCCTCGTGTGGTTTCTCTTACGCCTCGTCTCACACCGGATGGAAGGGACGAGGTGGGGGCGTGCACACGCCTCTCCACGCGCGAGCACACACACGCACGCACACGTCACGACGTGTACGTTTCTTTATGTGACTGTATGTATACGCATGTGTGGCCCCCACGCACACGCACGCACGCACGCGCGCATGCATGCGACGGGGTACATTATGTCAGCAAAGTAAGCACGATGCGTCCACGGCTCGTAGTGATGCCGTGAAGGGGGTAGTGGTGAGGAGCGCGGCCGCTTCGCTGAACTCGCCTTGTGGTTCTTTTGGCCGCGGCGCAAGCTCTTCACTCCGCAAAGAAGAAACCATATATATATATATATATATATCTTTCTTTCTACATACCGATAGAATATCTGGCTGGCGTCGTGCCGGCGAGTGGTGTGAGGTGCGGTTGTTGCCCGCCAAACACCCACAAAGCATAACAGCAGTAGGTCAATACAAAAAAAAACGAACATAATAAGTAAAGTGTTTTGGGAGCGCATCCCGCGTGGTGGGGGGGTTTTGCACGGCGGGGTGCCTGCGGGGAACAGGAGCAAGGGAAGTAAACGAGAGGAAAAAGAAAACGAAAAAATCGCCGGAGGAATATTTGTTTGTTTGTTTTATTATTTTCGGGAAGGGGTGCACGGAGATGGGTGGTGGAAGGAGCAATGACGTCGCAATCATCACTAGGAACAGGGAAACGGCGGAGGGGGAAGGGGGTAAAGTGGGGCGCGTCGGTTTCTCGTCTCCCCTGCAACTCCAGCTCTGGGTGCCGAGATGCGTTTGCTTTTCGGTGTTTATTTTTCACGACTTTGGTCACATTGGCATTGCATGCACCGTATGCACTGCACGCACGCAGTTGCCTGTCTACGTGCACGCGTGTGTGCTGCGGCGTCGTGCCCCGGGCAGCAGGGATTGGGGGAGAACAGGGGGGCGGGGGGGGGCGCCTTTGGTTACTTTTCTCGTGCTCTTAGAGTTTGCTGTTTTTTATCCATCCCCATTTTGTTATGCTTGTCACGAAGGTGGGGCCCTTCCGCTGGCCACCCAAACTCCCTCGCAACATCTGCGGCGGCAGGCCCACAGACACACATGTGCCCCGCATGTAAAAACGGGGCCGATGACTTTTTTTATGTTGTTGTTTCGTGTTCTCTTCATTTGCCCTTTGCGTGCGCGTGTGCCTTGCCGTTTGGACTCACCGCCCACTCCACAGACACACTGCGAGGGAGTTTGTGTGGAGTGGGCGGTGAGGAGGCGCCGGTGCGGCGACAACGGGGGCCGAAATGCAGGCAGAAAAATGACAAGAAGAAACACGACGCGGGTGCTGCTGGGGGTGGGGCGGACGTCATGCCAGCGAAGTGGCCATCGGGCGGTGGTTCGTTTTTTTTTTGTGGACTTGTTTTTTTTTTGCCTTTTTCAGTGGATACTCTGGCTGTTGGGCGCCGTGCGTGCGGCAACCGAGCTCTTTGCTCTCCTCCCCGCTTTTTTTTTGCTTTTTTTTCGCCGCGGCCGAGCGGAGAGGGGCGGCGAGAGGAGGAGGAAAGTGGAAGAGGCTACACACGGTGGTTAGCACAGGGAAAGAGCGAAGGAAAAATATACGCCTCCGTGCGCACCTGCCTGCGGGTTGGTCACACGCGAAGCAGAGTTGTTGCTCTGCGGCAGGGAGGTAGTAAGTTGGGGGGGCAAGAGCAGCCGGCTCGGGCGAGCATATTTCCCTGCGGCGGGGTGGGGCCCCCGCTGGCAAGAGAGTTTTTTTTTTCTTGCGGCCGACTTGTCGCCAGGGATGCCGGAAGCATATATTGTCCGGTTCAAGGTGCTGAAGGTGGAGTCGGCGGAGCTGCAGGACGGCCGACAGTACACCGTCGCGTACCGCCGCGGCGAAACCTCCCGCTCCTCGCCGTGCTACGTTGCGGAGGGCGGCGTCGTTGACTTCAGTGCGATGCCGGAGGGAGCGGCCATTGTGCACTTCAAGAGCGGCGGGCCGCGGTTTCTGCCCAAGTGGATCACCATCCGCTTGGAGGAGTACGTGCGGGGGCGCCCGCGGCGGGTCGTCGGGGAGACGCAGGTGGACTGCGCCGAGCTGCTCGGGCTGCACAGCCTGACGGCCTCCGCGCGGCGCCGAGTGATGTTCGAGATTAACGGCTCCCCCGCCCAGATGGTCGTTGCCCTCCTCGTCTACCCCGAAAAGCACCCGGCGCTCTCCTTCGGCGACGTCGCCCCCGCAGCCGCGAAGGAGGACTCTGCCGGTGGGGAGCGGAGCGGCGAGATCAAGCGGATGACCCGCGGCGAGGCGATGACGCTGCTGATCTCGCTCGAGGCCATGCTGGAGCGCCGCCGGGAGGGGGGGGAGCCGGCGGGAAGCGCGGCCTCCCCGCTGGAGCGGCGCCTGGCGGAGTTGGAGGAGCGGCGTCGCTCGCTCGCCGGCGTGGAAGGGATGGCCGCCGCCGTGGTGAAGCAACGCGTGGAGGGCGTCGTGGGGGCGCAGTTTCTCGCCTTCTCCCGCAGGCACCGCGCCAACTACGTGGGGGAGGTGGCCGCCTACCTGCGCCAGCTCGCCCTCACCAGCGGTCTCCCCCTCACCGCCGACATCTCCGAGGCGGCGGTGACGGACACGGAGGGCGCAAGAGAGCGGCTGCAGCGCATCAACACCCGCATCGACGCCTTGACGGGCCAAGTGCGTACGCTAGAGGAGCAGCAGCAGTCGCTCGGGCGGCTGCAGGGTCGCACGGACGTGACCAATGAACTGTGCGCCATTCAGAATAAGGTGGAAGGGCTGCAGTCGCAGATTGCTCTGCTGCTGAAGACGCGTGCCGCGCTGGAGGGCCTGGTGCGTGGCAAAGGCACGGAGGCCACGCCCGTTGGTCGCGAGGTGCAAGAAATCCGCCAGCGGCTCCGCGCCCTGGCGGCCGAGGAGGCGCAGCTGCAGGAGCAGGTGCGCCGCATGATGAACGTCGCCGGCACTCACGTGTTGAAGTGGGCGCGTAGCAAAAATCCGCCGACGGAGGACACCTTCACGGACCTCGCGACGCTTCTAGCGGCAGAGCCGTCACAGGCGCAGAAGCAGGAGACGGCCTCTCAAAAAGAGCTCGGCGCCGTGGAGCGTCAACAACTCATTGAGGCGCTGTCGAATGCCGCTAAACCCGCCGCCCCGCCGGAGAAGCCGGCGGCCTCAAGCGGGGCGGCGGGGCCCGCGCGGCCGCAAAAGGAAGAGATGCTTGGGGCCAAGGGGCTCCCGTCGGTGGGTGACTTTGGCGGTTCCGCGACCAAGGAGGAGGCGGAGAAGGCCGCAGCGACCCCAAAAGAGGCCAAAGTGGCCGAAAAGCACGTGGATCCGTTCATGTCCGATCTGCGAAGTGACATGTTCGCCCCCTCGCCGCCGAAGGAGCCGGAGACGAAGAAGCCCAAGTTGCCTGAGTTTGACTTTGGCGCCCCACTAGACGAGGACGCGGACGCGGGGCTGACGCAGGCCGCCGCTGGCGGCGGATACGCCATCTTCTCCATGGACGCCCACGAGACGGAGCCCCACCCGGCTGCCCCGCCCGTTGTGGAGGTGGTCGCTGTCGATGATGATTTCATGTATGACTTCCGCCCAACCGCCGCCGCCGGCGCAAAGCCCTTCACCATCGAGTTTGAAGACCCCTCGTTTTTCAACGGCCTCGAAGAAGGGGCGGCGGCAAAGACTCCCGCCCTCACCTTTGACTCGGGGAGTCCGCACTTGCGCGACACCAGCAGTAGTAGCACGCGCCAGCTTCCAGCGTACAACTTCGGCCCCGATAGCACTCCGAAGGAAAGCACCACCAAGTCTTCCTCCCAACTTCCGAAGTACGACTTTGGCAGCTGAGCTCATGAAGGGTCGGGGTGCCCACGAAAAATAGTAACAAAATACGCGTCACGTGCCATGCACGCAGGCGCTGCCGCATGCATATATATGTGTGTGCAAACTTCTGTCATTCTCCGCTTTCCGGGAAAAAAATGACGCAAAGGGGGGGAAAAAGAAAACGAGGAGGG
>NW_021705037.1:3131-5232 GCF_003719485.1 Trypanosoma conorhini | reverse complement strand
AATTGGTCTTGTGTTTGCGTGTCTACTTAGTGCAGTCTCTCGCTTTTGTGCGTGCGTGCGTAACTGGGGGGTGGGGTGGGGTGGGGAGGCCTTCGTTTGTTTCAGCTTGCTGCTCGCGTCCACCCCGGCTGTTTTGTTTTTCGCCTTCTGCCCCGTCGGTGGCTCGCCCCGTCGTGTGCTCCTCTTCAGCTTCCTCCTCTTCTCCTCTCGCCGTGCGCCGCCCCTCGCGGGGGAGGCAGCGGTGCGTGGCCCGGTGGGCAACGGGAAATGATGAAGTGGCATGACCGACAGGCAGACAACTGGAGAAAGAGGTGTAGTGTGTCCGACGCCCAAGTTGCACAGGGGCCTTTTTTGCCGATGTTTTGCAAGGAAGGGTAGCCTGCGAGTCCCGCTCCGTACTCTAATCGCGACTTTGATTTATTTATTACCAACGATTGTATTTTGTTTTCCTTCGTGGGTTCCTTTTCTTTGTTGCTGTGTGTGTTTTTATGTTTCTTGTCTTTGTTGTGGGGCTTGCTGCTTTTGAACTTCGCGCCCGTTCGCCACATCTGCCTCTCGGCGTGGCTCGTGGCCTCCTTCGGAGGCGGACTTGCGCTCAGGCCAGCCTTGCCGGTGGTGACTGCGTGTGAGGTGGGGAAGGCGAATACAACAAGACACGAAGAGAAACGAGCGACATGCGGTGCGAGCAGGAGTGACTCATCACAGCCTTCATCTCCCTCGTACACACACACACACACACGCACGCACGCACGCATATATGTATATATTTTGATATATCAAAATATATATGCATATGTGCGTATTTGTGGGTGTGGCGCCCACGCACAGTGCATGTGCCTCACGTCCCTTGTACGGGTGCAATGGCACGTGCATTGTTGGTAGGTCACACCCACGCCTAACTGATTCCCCTGTTCTCTGCTAATGTCAGTTTTATACACATATGCATATACTTATGTATATCTGTATCCATTCGTTGATGCCTGTGTAATGTGCTTGTTCTTGTCTGCATCTACAGTGGACGCCGACGTGTATGGATGTGTCTGCCTTTGTGTTGCGGTCCACCCGCACACACACACACGCACATTCGCTACCTCTTCCTTTTCCGTCCGTGTCGCTCGCATGGTAACATTTCTGGGGTCCTACACCTCTTCCTCGGCGGGGGGCCTTGTGACGCGGGGATAGCGCCGTGAGAAGGGGCGGCGGCGGCGGCGGTGGGAAGGAGGGGGAAGCACGAGGCGGTGGAGGTGGCGCGGCGAGTTTGTTTCAGCACGGTGGAGAAATGAAAAGAAAGCACGGATTGTGGTGAAGGACGAGTCAAGCGAAAGGCGGCCGGCGTAGGAACCAACCAGTAGGAGGAAGAGGGGAAGAGGGGAAGAGGGAAAAAAAAAGAAAATATGCAATATATATGTATATATTGCATAGTAATAATAATACAAAAGAGTCCTTAACTACTAATATGGAGGATGTGGAGGAGGAGGACGGTGCATGCGTGTTTTGTTTTGTTTTGTTTTGTTGTTGTTTTGGCATTTTGCTTCTTTCTTTTTTTTTTCTTCCTTTCGTTTCGCTTCGTTTTGTTTTTTTGTCGCCTTGCTGTTGCTTTCCAGGTGCAGAGCGATGTAGTGCGATGCAGGTAAGCGCGTGGGTGCGTGTGTGTGCGTGTGTATCCCCCTCTTTCTCTGTCTGTCTGTCTGTCCGTCTGTACGCCCATTGACCCACTTTATTTTCAACGTGGTGAAAGGGAAAACGTGGGGCGTTGCCGCGGGAGTCGCCTATGCAGCGGTCTGCATGCAGGATTGACGTATACACATGAAACAGCGTAAAGAAGAGGGCGGGGAGGGTGCAGGAGAAACCTTCGTTTGTGCTTCTGTGTGTCTCTGTGTGTGTGTGTGTGGTTTTGTTGATTCGCATTTTTTCTTTCCGCTTGTTTGTTTGTTTTTTATTGTTGCTGTCTTTGTCTTCTGGGTTTTGCTTGCGTCGTATATCAGATTTTTTTTCCTTTTTTTCTTCTTTCCGTTTCTTATTCTTGTCTTTCTTATTGGCGTCGGCCGGTGTGCCTCTTTTCCCCCCGCCCCCCGCTCCGTCGGACGGGGCTGCATGCGTT
>NW_021705037.1:0-3106 GCF_003719485.1 Trypanosoma conorhini | reverse complement strand
TTTGCTTGCGTCGTATATCAGATTTTTTTCCTTTTTTCTTCTTTCCGTTTCTTATTCTTGTCTTTCTTATTGGCGTCGGCCGGTGTGCCTCTTTCCCCCCGCCCCCCCCCCCCGCCCCCCCGCTCCGTCGGACGGGGCGTGCATGCGTTGGTGTGTGTGTGTGTGTGTGTGTGGGCCCACTGCCGGCATGCGTGCCTGGCTGCTTGCTTTGCTGCTGTTCCCCCCCCCCCTTTCTTTTTCTGTTTGCCTTTTGGCCGATGTTGCCGGCTGCGCGAGGGAGGGCGGGGGAGTGGAGGGGAGGGGAGTGAGCGGGGCCGCGGGGCCGCTGCCATTGCTGTGGTGTGTGCCGCACATGCATGCGTCCATGCACACGCACGCCGGGCAGGGGCGGGAGCGAGGCCATTAACACATCCATTTTTTTTTGTACACATGCGTGCCCGCAGCCATATATATACAAATATTTATGTCAAGGAGGAACCCAGGCAGAGATATGCATTTCCACCTTTATATAAATAGTACACACACACACACACACTCCAACGCATGCAGGCGGAGACGACGGGGGGGAAGGGGGGAGAAGAGAAGTTGAAACACATTTTTTTTTTACTTTGACTGGACGCTTCTTTTTATTGCTGCTACTATTCTCGTTGGCGTGTGCTCTTTTGTGGCTGGCTGGCTCCTGCCTATGTCTTTATTTCTCTCTCTCTCTCTTTGCGTGTGATCGTCGCCTGTGTTTGCGCTATTTCTTTTCCTCCTCCTTTTCCATTTTTGTGTGTGTCTGGCACGGTCGCCAGGGCGTCAATCCATGCAGCTGAGCAACAAAACCGTCGATCAACTGCCACCGCAGGTGGAGCCGTTGGGCTTCGACCGCGGCGGCGTCCGTCCGGGCATTCTGCACTTCGGGGTCGGGCAGTTCTGCCGCGGGCACCTCATGTGGTACGTGCGCGACATCCTCCGCCTCTCCGCGGCGGAGGGGGGGCGCTACAACGACTGGGGGGTCGTGGGCGTAAACGTCCTGCGCGAGCGGGCGGGCAGGCGCATGCAGGCGAGCTTCCGGCGGCAGGACTGCCTCTACACCCTCACCCTCACCTCCGCGCGGGGGCGACCGGGGCACTACCTGATGGGGTCCATGCTGGACTACATCTACGCCCCGGCGGAGCAGAAAAGGCTGCTGCAGATGCTCGTGGACCCCCGCATCGCCATCCTCTCCCTCACCATCACGGAGGGCGGCTACAACATTGACGAGAAGCGCGACGAGTTTGACTGCAGCGACGCGAGGGTGCAGCGGGACCTCCGCACCCCGCGGGCCCCCACCACCGTATTTGGGTACGTTGTGGAGGGCCTCCGCCGCCGCCGGGAGGCGGGGGTGCGGCCCTTCACCGTCATGTCCTGCGACAACCTTCGGCACAACGGCGATGTGGCGAGGAAGGCGGTGCTTGGCTACGCCCGCGCCGTGGACGCGGAGTTGGCGGCGTGGATTGAGGCCAACGTCATGTTTCCCAACAGCATGGTTGACCGCATCACCCCCGCCACGACGCCGCAGGTGCGTGACCACCTCACCGCAGGCACCGGCATCGACGATGCGGAGCCGGTGCAGGCGGAGGATTTCTGCCAGTGGGTGATTGAGGACAAGTTTTGTGGCGGGGCGCGACCGCCGTGGGACCGCGTGGGCGTCACGTTTTCCAGCGACGTGGCTGGCTACGAGCAGATGAAGGTGCGCATCCTGAACTCCTCGCACCTCATGCTCACCTGGCCCGGCCTGCTCCTCGGCCTGCAGTACGTGCATGAGGCGCTTGCGAATGAGGCGATCCGCCGGCTGGTGGAAGAGTCACTCGACGAGGACGTCCTCCCGACGCTGCGGGCCCCGGCGGGGGTGAACCTCGTCGCCTACAAGCAGAAGGTGCTCTCGCGCTTCATGAACGCCGCCCTCGGCGACCAGCTGCTGCGCGTAGCCGGCGACGGCTGTTCAAAACTGCAGGTGTTTTGGGCCAGCAATATTGCCGCCGTCCTGCGGGGGGGGCGGGACCACGCCCGCTTCGCCTTCGGCCTCGCTGCGTTCCTCGAGACGTTGAAGGGGCAGAGCGAGAACGGCGGGAGCTTCCCGGTGTTTGAGCCGAAGCTGCCGAAGGACTACAGGGCGCTTGTGTTGGACAAGGACTTGGCCGCCCCGCTGCGGCTCCCCGCGTTCGACGCCTGGCGCGCCCTGGACCACGCGCAGCTCGATCGCGACGTCGTCGTGTACCGCCGCCGCATCCAAGAGCGGGGCGTGCTCGGGGCGCTGCCGTGGAAGCCGAGCGACTCCGCGGAGTTGTCAGTCTCCCGCCTGTGATTTTTTTTTTCAAAAAAAAAGAGAAGAGAAGCGAAGAAATGAAATGAAAAGGAAGACAGACGCGGGTGACGTTGGGCGCGCCTGCACATGCGCACACGGGGAGGAACGGCGACGCATCCCGTTCGATGCGGCGGTGGCGCAAGAAAGGAATATGAACGCGCAAGCAAAAAAAAAACGACAGAAATAAAGGCAGGAAAGACGAAGTGTCGTGGCAGTAAATCAAGAACTGCCGCCACGGTAGCGAAGCAGAATAAAAAAATACAACGGCGGTCGTGAACTTCCCCCCACTGTATTATTATTTCTATTGGTAGTAGTAGTAGTAGTAAAAGTTTACTGCCTCCGCCCCCACTCTGCAGGTGCAATGCTGTGTGTCTGTTTGTGTGTGTGTCTCTCTCTCTCTCTGTGTGTGTGTGTGTGTCTGTTTGTGTGTCTCTCTCTCTCTCTGTGTGTGTGTGTGTCTGTTTGTGTGTCTCTCTCTCTCTCGCTGTGTGTGTGTGTGTGTGTCTGTTTGTGTGTCTCTCTCTGTGTGTGTGCCCGTTTGCGTGTGTGATGTTCAGTTGGTTTGTTATCGTCGTGCAGTTTGACCTCCGCGTCGCCGCCGCCGTTCTCGCACGAGCTCACCTGCCCGTCGTTGCCTGCCCGCCACACAAGACCTCCTGCGCCTTGTTTCCCGCCTTTGCCGCCGCCATCGGCAGGGAAAGCACATTTTATTGACCTTCGCTGCGTCGTCGTTGCTGTCGCGCGTGCCACCAGCCGACCGGGAAGAAAACAACAAAC
>NW_021705036.1:4024-5240 GCF_003719485.1 Trypanosoma conorhini | reverse complement strand
CAGGTGTTAAAATATACACACGCACTCACAGTCCTCTTGTGCTGCTGGACGCGTGAGGTAAGAAACGGCACCTGCCGAAGCAATCTTTTTTTCCCCTTAATTTTGGGGGTTCCTNCGGGGATTAGTCATTTCTATTCTCCGTCGTCTTTTCTTCTTTTCTCCTGCGGTCCGGGCGATGCCCACCGCCGCCACAGTGTGGGGCCGCGCCTCTGTTTTGTTATTTTTTTCCCCCCATTCTCCCACGCCGAAGGAAAAAGAGAGCAAACGCTGCTTGCCGCCGCTGTGCGCCTTGAAGGCTTTGCAGCTAACGCAACACACGCACACACACACACACGCACACACACGGCCTGCACGGAACCACCGCAAGGAGGAAAGAAGAGAGAGATTGACCCCACATGCCTCGGCATCTGTTTTCCGCTGCGGCGCTGCTGCTCCTTCTTTGCGTGCTGTTGATGTGCTGCGGCAACAGTGTCGCGTCTGCCAGTAACCAAGGGGATGCCGTTGATCCGTTTGCGGGGACGACGGAGATCCCTGGTGCTGCGTGGGAGGGCGTTGGGGTCGCTGCTCAATCGGTCACTTCCCTCCGCGTCCCCAGCCTTGTTGCGGTGGGGGACGATGTTTTTGCCGTTGCCGAGGCTCACTGCACGAAGCTAAACGGCGAGGCAGGCCCCTTTACTGGAATTGCGTCGAAGCACCTCAAGAAATCCGCGGAGGGTGCAATGGAGATCTCGGCGGCAGACACAAGTCTCCTTTACGCACAACTTGTGGAGGGAAGTGAGGCGGCTGAGAAGAAGGCAACGGAGATCATGCGGCCAACAACACTTGTGAGTGGCAGAGATGTCTACATGCTGCTGGGAAACTACAGCCGTGCACAGTCTGCAAGTCAAGTTTCCGGCAAAACTGGCTGGAATCTTTTGCTGGTGAAGGGAACTGTGACTGACGAGGATGAAACGAAGAAAATCGAATGGAGTAACCCCATGCGGTGCAGCCTGAATCCGTGGGAAGCCTTGCCTCCCTGACGCAGTTGGTCGGCGGCGGAGGCTCGGGTGTTGTGCTGAAGGACGGTACGCTTGTGTTCCCCATGCAGGGAATCAAAACTGATGGAAAGAGCGTCTTGCTCGCCTTGCGCTTCACGCCATCGAAGAAGAAGTGGGAGCTTTCATCCGGTACGACCGGTGAGGGCTGCAGAGACCCGTCCATCGTGGAGTGGGGGGCG
>NW_021705036.1:0-3999 GCF_003719485.1 Trypanosoma conorhini | reverse complement strand
CCTTTACGCACAACTTGTGGAGGGAAGTGAGGCGGCTGAGAAGAAGGCAACGGAGATCATGCGGCCAACAACACTTGTGAGTGGCAGAGATGTCTACATGCTGCTGGGAAACTACAGCCGTGCACAGTCTGCAAGTCAAGTTTCCGGCAAAACTGGCTGGAATCTTTTGCTGGTGAAGGGAACTGTGACTGACGAGGATGAAACGAAGAAAATCGAATGGAGTGAGACCCATGCGGTGCAGCCTGAATCCGTGGGAAGCCTTGCCTCCCTGACGCAGTTGGTCGGCGGCGGAGGCTCGGGTGTTGTGCTGAAGGACGGTACGCTTGTGTTCCCCATGCAGGGAATCAAAACTGGTGAAAAGAGCGTCTTGCTCGCCTTGCGCTTCACGCCATCGAAGAAGAAGTGGGAGCTTTCATCCGGTACGACCGGTGAGGGCTGCAGAGACCCGTCCATCGTGGAGTGGGGGGGCGAAGAGAAACTCCTCGCGATGGCTCCCTGTGAGGGAGGGTCCTACGAAGTCTATCCGTCCTCCGGGGCCGGTGCAGCTTGGTACCCGAGAGGCGAGCCAATTACGCGCGTGTGGGGCACCTCGCCGAACCGTCAAGGAGGGGACGGCGTGCAGAGCGGCTTCATCACGGCGGAAATAGAGGGAAAAAAGGTGATGCTCCTCACCACGCCGGTGTACTCAGGGGACGCAGGCAAAGAAAAAGGGGAACTGCATCTTTGGCTGACCGACAGCGCCCGCGTGCACGATGTCGGACCGGTGTCACGTGAAGCCGATGACGCCGCTGCCAGTTCCCTGCTGTACAAAGGCGGTGCGTCGGGTGAGGAGTTGATGCTACTGTACGAGAAGAGGGAGAATGGAGACACTTACGGCCTCGTATCTCTGAGCCTGGCAAAGCAGCTGGAGCAGATAAAGTCCGTGGTGCAGACCTGGAAGGAAATGGACGCCGCCTTGGAGAAATGCAAACCCGGTGGCAGCGTTGACCCGCTGACAGAGGGCGTGTGCAACGGCCCTGTTCCCACGGAGGGTCTGGTGAGCCTTTTGTCCCACACACTGGCCGGGACTGAGTGGGTGAACGAGTACCGCGGCGTGAACGCAACGGTGAAAGGTGGCGCTGAGGCGGGCACGGCGGGGGGTGTGAAGTTCAGCGGCGCCGGCGCGGGGGCGGAGTGGCCTGTGGGGAAACTGGGGCAGAACCAGCCGTACCACTTTGCGAACAAGGATTTCACGCTTGTGGCGACGGTGACCATCCACGCGGTGCCGGTTGAGAAAGATGGCAGCTCTCTGCCTTTGCTGGGCGTGAGGATGAATGACACAGACAGCACCGTGCTCTTTGGCCTGTCGTACACGCAGGACAAGAAGTGGAAAGTGACGGTCGGCGGTCAGAGCCGGAGTTTGACAGATGGTGATGATGTGACGTGGGAACTAGGCACAGCCTACCAAGTGATCTTGCAGATGAATAATGGCAATGAGTTGTCTGTGCACGTTGACGGGGCCGAGATCTACGCGAGCGAAGATGAAGAAGATGATGATGATGAAGATGATGACGGCGACCTCGCTTCTGAGGTGGAAGAACTGTTAGAGCCGCACAGGATCTCGCATCTCTACGTTGGTGGGGACGGGGAGGAGGGCACGAAGACCAGCCACCACGTGACGGTCTCCAGCGTCCTGCTGTACAACCGCGCACTGGGTGAGAGTGAAATCACGCAGCTTAAAAACAGCAAAGTAACTCAGCCGCGGCCGGCTGCTGCCTCCCACGAGCCCGGCGATGATGCGCGGGACACCGATAATGCTCCCGAGCAGGGGTCTGGAGAAATGGGCGCTGACGGTATTCCAGCGGCTGGAGCCCTTCAATCTGTGGCCTCGGGGGCTACTGACGGGCAGGAGGCCGGTGGGAAGGCAGACGCCGCAAATCTCTCTTCTGTGGAGCCGGTGGTGGAGTCGTCGCCTTCCGCGCCCCCGTCCCCGGCGGAAGTAAAGGGACAAGAACCGGGCAGCAGCGACGAGGCGGTGGGGGCAGGCGGCGGGGCGCAGTCGCCGCAGCCACCGGAGGAGGCCAAACGTGAGGGCGGTGGTCACGGTGTTGGTGGAGCCGAACTGCCTCCTGGCGGCCGTGCCTCGCCCATCGCGGCGGGGGAGGGGGCTGGAGAAGAGGAAAGCCGCGAGGGTGCATCGGCGTCTCCGCCGGCGCCATCCGCATCGAGTGTGGACCCTCCTGCTGCACCGGGCGGCAGTCAGACGCATGCCGGTGAGCCTGCCACCGCCAGTGGGAGTCAAGCCGTTGACCCCGAAGAGAACAATGCCGCTTCAGGCGCAGCGGTGAGCTCAGGCGGCAGCCCTGCTTTGACCGACGACGCCGAACCGCCCGCCGCGAAGGAGGCACCCGGCGCTTCTTCGCCTGCCACCGCTGAAATGCCTCGTGGAGACAATGAGGAAATGTCGCAGGGCGTTGAGGACGCACCGGCTAATAAAAACACGCCACCCGCACCTCCGGCTGCCCCTTCGACGCGCGACGCGGCGCCGCACTTGAGCAACACCTCCGCTGCCTTCAAGAACATGACAGAATTGAGGCTCAGCGAGGGAGCCAGCGACGGCGCTGTGCGTGGGTGTGTGTCTCGGCTATTGCTGCTTGCCCTGCTGGGGCTGTGGGGCACGACGGCTCTCTGCTGAGTGCAAGAGGGAGAGCGGATTTGTAACTCCTCGTGGAGAGTGCGCGCTGCGACCCATGCGGGTCTCTTCATTTATATATCCTGTTTTTTGTTTTCCTTCTTTTGCCTGTTCCCCTTCTTCTTTCCTATTTGGGCTTTGCTGGAAAAACCAGCACCCCATGTTTTTTTTGTTTGCTTCTCTAATGGTCGCTTGCTATACGCACTGCTATGGGCGGCGCACACTCCTCCCCCTCTTCTTTGCTGCTGCCGCCCACTCACACACACACACAACCACGCGGTGCCGGCCGTACTGCTGTGCGTCGCACGGATTTTGGCGCAACTGATGGGCTGAAGCGCAGGCCGAACTCCGCAGGAAATGTGCGAGGGATGTGTGGGCTCATGCAGCATGGGAGATGTTTTTGTTTTCTTTTCTTCGTGCAGCTGTTAAAATATACACACCCTCACCGTCCTCTTGTGCTGCTGGACGCGTGAGGTAAAGAAACCCCTGCCGAAGCAATTCTGTTTTATCTTCTTGTTTGTTTGTGTTTCCCCTGAGTCCTGCTGGGCTTCCGCCTCTTTGTTTTGGGACCAGTTCTTTTTTGTTGGGGTAAGTCACTGCGGCCCAATTTGAGTTTGTGAGCCGTGTTAGCCACCGCCGCTGCGTGCCTCCGTGCTCTGTTTCCCCCTACCGCCGCCGGCTGTGCCGCCGACACGCCCCCATTTCCTCCTCCTCCTTCCCCTTCCCCTTCCCGCTAAAGGCACTTTTGGTTTGCGGCGACGATGACTCGTTTTTTGTTGTCCGCAGCGGCATAGCAGCGGCAGACGGTGCGGCGGCCTTTGCGCCCGCTCCGTCTCTCTCGCTGCGGCTGTGGGTGTGCGCTGTGCGGCTGGCGTGTCTTCTCCTACGCGTCTTCTTCCACCCCTCGCAGGGCGGGAGGGGTAAAGGGAGCGGGGAAGTTTGGGGAAGGGGGCGGGTGACTGTTCGCCCGCCCCGCCCACAAGTTGGGGCCTTCAACACACGCGACTTTTTTGACAGCTTCTTGTGGCGCCCCTGCTGTTGGGGCGAGGGAGAGTGTGGAAGTTCTGCTTTGAGCAGGTGTGGAAGGAAACAGACAGCCCGCTGTGCAATCTTTTTGACGTTATTGGGCAACACGCACTGAAAACGGAAATCTCAACACTTCTGGAGTGAGATATATATACCGTTCCGTGTGTGGGCTGCTTCCGCGGTGAGGTTTGCCGGTGTGGGGCCCTCTTGCTGCCCGAGGAATGCGAGTTTAGCCGCGGGAGTTGAAATCGAGCGGTTTGTTGCGTGGTCGCCGTACGATTTGCTTCGGAAGTGTTTCTGCG
>NW_021705006.1:4955-5498 GCF_003719485.1 Trypanosoma conorhini | reverse complement strand
CACACATCCCGAAGGAACTGAATGTGACCAAGCACGCGCATGGCCACGCCTAAATCGGATTGGGTAAAAATCAACAATGCCTCCGCACGGAAAGCGTCCGCAAACATAACCCCCTCAGCTTGCCCTGACAGCTGCACAACCAGGGCTGGCTTATTGCCCCCAACATTCATAAACGCGTACCGTTGGTATTCTGTAAATGGGCACGACTTGGACACCACAGCCTTAATTGTCGTTGTGCACGTGAATTTTCTTTGGCCCGAAAACGGCGGGCTGCCGGCATTCGCAGGTCGCCACGGCTCCCACTTTTGTTTGGTGTCATTTCGCGCCTTATGATACTCCTCCAACAGGGAAGCGTCATCGTCGAAGCAAACCTTGAACACATCCAGGACAGTTTTTCCCTCCGGCAGCAAAATGGGGTCCACAAGCTCCCTTGTGAAGCATGAGAAATCGCTGAGGGCCGTTCCGTAATCGGTCAATACCTTCGAAAAGTCGTCAAGTGAATCAACAGTAGGAAATTTCGAGATATCTGGCTCACTTGTTTGG
>NW_021705006.1:1900-4701 GCF_003719485.1 Trypanosoma conorhini | reverse complement strand
AAATGGGCACGACTTGGACACCACAGCCTTAATTGTCGTTGTGCACGTGAATTTTCTTTGGCCCGAAAACGGCGGGCTGCCGGCATTCGCAGGTCGCCACGGCTCCCACTTTTGTTTGGTGTCATTTCGCGCCTTATGATACTCCTCCAACAGGGAAGCGTCATCGTCGAAGCAAACCTTGAACACATCCAGGACAGTTTTTCCCTCCGGCAGCAAAATGGGGTCCACAAGCTCCCTTGTGAAGGATGAGAAATCGCTGAGGGCCGTTCCGTAATCGGTCAATACCTTCGAAAAGTCGTCAAGTGAATCAACAGTAGGAAATTTCGAGATATCTGGCTCACTTGTTTGGGTTGTAAACCCGGTAGATGTATTGCGCCCCTGGAGAGCCTGAGACAGAATCCGTGATGGAGGATTAAGCGTTTTCGTTACATTAAAAAAATGGGTCAAAATATTAAATGCAGCATCGCGACTGACAAAACTTGTGAAACTATAGTTTTCACCGCCAACAACTTTAATGACAATTCCGTCCAATATCATCATGGTTTGCTCCTTCCCAATACTGGTCACATCCGCAAAACTGATTTGGAGAGTCTCCGTCATCATCAATGAAGAAAATAATATGTACTTTGTTGTAATATAAAGCCTTCCAAGTCGATGCACTCCACTTACATAGCTGCATTGAAAGGAATCGATCAATAGCTCTGACTTGGGAATGTTAGGTGAGGATTGCAACTCATCATCGTTTGCTAAAACTGGAGCTTGAGTTGGCAATGGTTTTGTCGGTGTCAATACACTCTGAGCCTCTTCCTCGGTATCCTGATCCCGAAGCGGGAGTTCGTTGGCCTCAAGTTCACTTGCTCCAGTATCGTTAAGTGGATTACGCGACGCAGCTTCCGAATGCGTTGCCCTTAATGATGAGGCCAAAGAGCTCGAGGAGTTTGTATCCTCATCGTTGCATGCAACTCCATCATTTACAGGATATGCTTTTCCACGCGAATGAAACGACCCTGAGGAAGCTTCTATTGGGGACGGTTCCGCTGATACTGGGAGTGGTATTTGTATTTGGGGCATTGGCGTCTGGGCAAAGGCGTATCTTGCACGAACGGTCCATAGTGTCTTGAGCAGCTTGAATATTTGACCTGCTCCTCCGAATAAAAAGCCAGAAAAAGCGTATTCCTCAAGTTGCTTTGTTTTCACAACAATGGACTCAAAAAAAAAGCTTGTTCTTTTTTCAACAGAATCAACATCCTCCCAACGCATCATAACTTGTTCTCTTAAGAAGGAAGAAATAAAACATAGACGCAGTGATGATGCATAAATTTTTCCCATGCGAACAACTTTTTTTTCTTTGTTAGCAAACCACATTGACGAGAGTCCACCAGTTTTTCTGATAATGGAATCTGAGGAAATAATCGATGAAACACCTGCTCTTCTGGTGTATACGACGCCGCCACAGCCCGATCTGGCTGGGCAGTTGTCTTTGAGGTGTCACCCAAAGCTTCCAGAGACATATTCTGCGTGGCAACTAAGAGCAACTATATATTTGTAGGGGGGGGAAGGAAAAAAACAGGAATAAAAAAGATGCATTTTTTTTTGTCATTTGTATCCCTCTCTAGATGTAAAGATGTATGCAAGGGTTTTGATCATGTCAGAGAAAAGATAGAGAGCAGCAAATAACAAATCATTGTCCATGTTACCTAGTGTATTCCTCATAAAAGAAAAAATAAAATAAATAAATCCTTCACATTTAACTTTTTACTTTTCCAGTAGATGAAGTAATCGCTTCGACGCAACGCATAGGGTAAGGTGTCTCTTCGGGAAAATCGTCTTTGAGGCTTGATATATATTCATGCAAAAAAGCCTTACCATCTTCCGTCCTCGTGTGAACCGCATACCCATGAAACATTGGACATGTCCACATTGCATCAGAAATCGTCTTGGCAAAGAAATTAGCTTTATCGGGGTTCTCTAGCCATATTTCGTAGTCAAGATAGTCACCCTCAGTAAATAAGGCACAAACAACAGCTCCCGTAACCTGTTCAAGTAAATGTGCTACGCACAGCGGGGGAATATCTCCAGCAATGCCTTTCAAAATAACATCCGCGCCCCTGCACGACAAACGCCCAAAAAAAGAATGTGTTGCACATCGCGCACAATGATAATTATACAGTTCTAACTGAATTCTTGGTTTTTCAATAGGTTTTACAGTAAGCGAGTGCACAAAATCATTAGCTATTTCTTTGAAAGCAACTGGGGCAATCACCATTTCACCACGGTACGGAACCTTTACCCACCCTTTCTTTAGGTGAGTGTAAGTGTCTCCTTCCTTTGGACTTAGTCCAGTTTCAGGTGATGGGGACCATGGCTTAGCATGGATTGATATGCCGCCTTTTTCTCGTTTTTTGCTGCCTTCAGAGGCATTTAGATTCTTCTTGCTAGGACTCGATGCTCTCACAATGGGGGCTCCGCTGTAGCGTTTCGCCCCGGCGTTCATCATGGCTGCCGCCTCCAGAATGGTCCTCATGCTTGCGTTCAAAGTAAAAAAATCAATGTAATGTGTCGGGTAGGGCCAGGATGCATTTGCCCCCATGGTGGACAATTGATCTGACATCGTAGAGGACACGTCTTGCCACCTATTTGGTATAGACGAAGACGCGTTTAATCCAGGCTCAAAGGGAACAGCATGTACAGAAAAGGTATGGGAATAGTTGGACCCTCCTTCGTTGGCCTCCTTTGCCGCATCGGATCCTTCAGCATCCATCCTTCCTTCTCTTTCGATTCTTTTTTTTCGCTTTTTGTCA
>NW_021705006.1:0-1875 GCF_003719485.1 Trypanosoma conorhini | reverse complement strand
CTGTTGTCACTAGATTTGTTGAGTAAACCAAATATATATATATATATATCCTTAAACTGGGGTTAAAAAAAAAGAAGGAGATGTAAAGGATCAATATTAGATTTTCATATATAAGTGGAATATATTGAAATTTGATCTCCCTCAGACACACAGACAGCCACGAGTCCCAACTAAACAACAACAGAAAAAGGGAAAAGGGATTCCCCATATATTTATGCATGTAAGAGCCTTTACGACAAGCATGAATTAAACGTCAGTGGGAAAAATCAAGCTCAGTTCACTCGCTTTACTTCCCTGTCTGTTTTCTGGATACCTTCTATCGTTGGTGTGACTGTGGCTCTTATCGTAAACTCGAGCGGGGCAAAATGAAATCTCCATTAATGAGGACACCTCTTGATACGTTATAGCGCTTTGTACTTGCATATCTTTCTGTGCAACTGAGAATAATAATAGTAGTAGTAGTAGTAGTAGTAGTAGTAGTAGTAACAGTATACTTGCATAATACATGCATACTTACGCAAACTCCAAAAAGGAGAAGAAGACAACACAGCCCAGATCAAAACCTCCACCGTTGCTCGCGCAACTCGTAGACATCGAAACGCGTAGAACGCCCGCATCCCCAGACGCAACGACGAGACGGGGGACTGCCCCCGCAGTCAATAAACCGCGCGCGGACCGTGCAACGCCCCCGGCCCCCCGGGCACGGGCTGCCATAGAAATAATAATGAACTTTTGGGGCCCCATAGGCTCGGGAGCCGATGCGCCAGGGAGGAGAAACAGCGATAGCAATTGCGATCGGAGACGGGACGCCGCCCCTCCCGAGTCTCCTTATTTTATTTTATTCCTTGTTTTTTTTTTTAGAAACATATAACGAAAAAAAAATGCAGGCACACGCGCGTGCCGGCGCGTCTTTTCTTGTCCTTGCCGTTGGTTTCCTGCTGCTAGGCGCGTCACCCGCCTGCAAAAATAAAAAAATAAAAATGCGCACGCGTATACGCGAAAGGCATCCTCCGCGTTCCTTGCGGCAAAACCCGACGTGGACACCAGAAAATGGTTTCAAAGAATCACAAAAAAAAAGACAACAACAATAATAATAATGGTCTTGAAGAATGATGTGTGAATAACGGGGAAAAAACCTTGGAGAAGTTGGGTATCGATCCCAATACCTCCCGCATGCTAAGCGGGCGCTCTACCATCTGAGCTACATCCCCACGGCGAACGGGAACCGTCCTACGAATTATTAGATAAAGAACACTGATGCAAAAAACCAAGGGGGAAAAACTCGCAAACGGTAGGGTTCGAACCTACGCGTGAGATCACACCTGCTTAGCAGGCAGGCGCCTTAACCACTCGGCCACGTTTGCACGTGGTCCGGCCGTCGAACTATGAAAGAGAATAGCCCAGTTGTTTTTTTTTAATTGTCAGTTGTTTTCACAGAGCTCCTTCTATGTGCTTTGGAGCGCCGCGCGGTCCTTCATTCTTGTTTCAGTGGTAACCGTTGGCGCGCGTGCTCGTCTAAAGTTCTGAGAGATGTGGGTTCGATTTTGGTTTGAAGGCTCTTCGGTTTTCCCCCCAGAACTAAAAAGTTTTTTTTCTTCCTTTTTTCCTTTGGAAACATGATCCTTCTTCCTCCGAATTTGCCGCGGCATTTTCCTCCTGATGTATGCCATAAGTTGTGCGAGGATGATGCTGCGCGCGCCGAAGTGTGGCTGAACCTCTCGCGCCGTGGACTCTTCACTGGCGGTTTCTCCGGCTTTGCGGAGACGCGGAATCAAATCCGGGTCCTGTTCTGCGGATCGCTCGGTGGAACGCTGGCGGTCTCAAGCGTAAGAAGCGGATCCCTCTTTCGGAGAAGCGGTTGAAGGAGAGGCAAGT
>NW_021705038.1:0-5223 GCF_003719485.1 Trypanosoma conorhini | reverse complement strand
AAAAACAGAGGTAAAAAATGTCGTTGTTCGTTTGCTTCTTGTTCTTTTAGCCCACGTCAGTCGGCGCCAATTCTGGTGGCGTTGGCGCACGGCACCCGCGCATTTGCACACAACTCCAGACGCATTAAAAAAAAAAAAAGAGAGAGAATAATAATTTTAAAAAGCAGGCCTCACCAATAAGGAGTGCGTCAAGTGGTCAAAAGGAAGGGCACTATGCATTGCTCTCTGTATGTGTATTATTATATAAATCTTATTGGGGTCTGTTCAAGGAATCTGCGTCCAGGAGGCGGGGGGGGGGGGGGGGCAAGTAGGTATGTGGCGTGTTTTGTTGCCCCGGTTCCTTATTTACAAGGTGGTTTTCCTTTTTGTTTTCAAACTTGGCGCGTTGGAAGGGGGCGTGAGTGTTTCTTTGTTTCTTTTGTGCCACCGCGTTTCACTTCCTGGCTGCAACTACTGCCAATATCACCCACGCGGCGGTGAAGCCCGGCGGGGGGGGGCCCTAAATACCGCCACTTCGCGAGGCCCCGACGAGCGCCCAGTTGTCGCGGCGCACTTGCGCCTCCACGGCCTCAGCTGTTTATTTGTGTGAGCGCGCCAGTGCCGGACAACTTTCGTCGGAGTTGGGATGTTGCGCGCAAGCTCCACTGAAGTCGATGAGAACCGGCGAGCGACAGCAACACGCTTCTCCGTGGGCAGTTGTTTATCTCGGATGAGGCGTACTTCGCCGCTGAGGTGCGCTGACGAGAAGACGGGAGAAGAAAAATGGGTGGCGGCGGCAATGTAAGAAACCTTGAGCAGAAGAGAGAAGAGGCTCATGGCAGCCATATTCACATATATATATATCTATCTATACTTCCAAAGTAGAAGTGGTAACATTAAAGCCCATGGCCTTCAGCTTGCTTCTTGCGTTAATTTTTTTTTTTTTTTTTTTTTTTTAGTCTGTTGGTGCTGATGCTAGTTTCCCTTTTCGCAGCCGCAGTGCGGCTGCGTCGCGGCGCCAGGAATTCCCTGCCGTGGATTGCCGGCTCGTGGTTGCTCGGCCCCACGCAGGGAACGGGCAGGCGCACGCCGGCGTGCTGCGGGGCAGCGGTGGGGCGAACTGAAGAAAGAGAACGAGGAGGCAAGAAGAGCATGGAGAAGAAAAAAAGGAACAATACAGACACAGAAGAATAAGATAAAATAAAAATGGATGCAGGAAAAGAAAGACGGTTCTCTTCTGCATTTCCCGCGGAGGAGTTGCGTCGCGTTTTACACGCGCAAGTGCAAAATGGCCTTCACAGCCAAAATGAAAGGAGTGAAGTAGGGGTGCGTGTGTGAAAAAAACAGAGGGAAAGGGATGGCGGGAGGGTGGAAAAAGAAAAAGAAAAAGAAAACTTGTCGTTTGGAAAGAAAGGCCGCCGGAACCGATTGATGGGGGGAATCCCTGACGCGTGCAGCTCGAGACGTTGCTGCGGCAAGACGCCCTTCATCCCTTTCTTCTCTGTCACGTGCACGCTGTTCACTGAATACCAATTCATATTTATTGCCGAGGGCGCGTGTAATGTGCTCGCTGTGGTGCACCTCCTCCCTTTTTCTGGGGGTTTGCTCAGAGTTTGGCTTTTTGCAGTCCCCTCGCCTCACCTCCCTCTGCTAACTCCCTTGGGCAGGCGTGGGAGGTGAGTGTCTATCGTAAACGCAACCACCTACAAAAAGATACTTGCTTATACATTAGAGGTAAGTCGTCTGGCTTGCTCCGCAGCACGTTGCATTACCAATGAGTCGAGAACAGCGCGAGATCGCGACGGCGTTCCTCGCGCATCTTCGTCAGCTCTCCACACCTCATTTCCCCAGCAGCCGAGACGGGTTTGACGTGGAGATGGATGAGCTCCGCAGCGTAGACCACCGTCTGCGGAGCAACGTGGACGAGTTCTACACCGCCTCCCTCGCGACGAGTGTGGCTAAAAATCGCTTTGTCGAGGTGCGGGCAAACGAGGGAACCCGCGTGCATCTTCGTCCGCTGATGGAGGAGGAACATGAGACGTACATCAACGCCAACTACGTGGATGGGCGGGCGTTGCTTGATGTTCCTTTTGCGTACATCGCCACGCAGGCCCCGCTTCGGAACACCATACTTGACTTTTGGCGCATGGTGTTTGAAGATGAGGTGGCCTTTATTGTCATGCTTTGCGGGGAGCTGGAGGAGGGAAAGGTAAAGAGCGAGACGTACTGGCCGCGGGAAGGGGGTGTGCTTGACTTTGGCGTCCTGCAGATAACATCACTGAGTGAAGAGCGAAGATCGGACTTGGTGTTTCGTGCGTTTCTGCTACGCAATTCACATGGGAAAGAGCGCGAGGTGTACCACATGCAGTACACGGGCTGGCCTGATCAAGGCATCCCTGTCACAAGTGCTCCACTCATGGAAATCATTCAAACCATGGGAAATTCGGAGCTCAGCGTGCAGGCTCCGATTGTTGTGCATTGTTCTGGCGGCATCGGTCGTACAGGCGTGTTTATTGCCCTGCACGTGGCACTTGCCCAATTTCAACTTGAGCGGAGAGACTTGGACATACAGAGGATTGTTCACGTTTTGAAGCTCTGTCGCACCGGAATGGTGCAGCGCAAAGATCAATATGTCTTCCTTTACTATGGCGTACTGCGTGAGATGGATCGCATGATTATGTCGGCTGAAAAGGGGGTGAACTTGCTGAACCTGCGCCGTCGCGAGACCGCCGCGATCAAGCAAGCTTTGCCCCGACCGGTCACACACGCGGCACCACAGCCTTTCCCAGCTTCTTCCAAGCCCACGCGGACGGCGGCCCAAGTGCCACTGCAGCTTGTCAACCCTCACACCACGTTTGCGGCAGCGCTTCGGCTGCCGTCGACGCGGGCCCCCGGCCCCATGCCTCGCAGGATTTTTCCCAACGCCCCGCCTCAGCCCCCCTCCGACCTCACAGAGGCCCAGCAAATTCTCTTGGAGAGTTACTTGAGACGACGCGCGCGGTCCTCGGAGCCGCCGGCGGGCCGCAACAATCAGCTTCCCGACTTGAACTGGGAAGCGCCGACACGAGTAGAGCCCAAAACGGGCGGCGACGGCGCCCGAACGGCATACCACGCCGATGTCGAGGACAGTCGCGCGCGGCGGCCTGACCTTGGAAGAGCAGCTGCGACACTGGCAATCAAGAAATAGAGGAATGCGGTTCTCGACGGCGCGCGAGGGAGAGGAGGAGACGCGGCACGGGCCGGGCGACGGCACCGGCGCCCCCACTCGTGGCAAACAACGCCTAGAGATGAAGCCTTCGGCCGCGGAAACCTTGCGGGAGACGAGTCTGGAGCGGGAAGGGGAGCACCGGCGGCCGCCTGCCTCGACGAGCGCGGCTTTGGAGCCCAGCCCGCCGCCCGTCTCGATCATCATCACGCCGCAAGAGGCGGGCACCGCACGCAATTCAGACCCGACCTTCCTCTCCGGCAGCGGGGACGAGCAACTCGGGCGGGGCGCGGCGGCGGCGAGGGAAGCCGACGCCCCCCTTTCCTGCCGGGCAGACGCGGGGCCGGGAAGGCGCGGAGACCCCGGTTCGCCCCGCATCGCCGAGGAGGAGTACGAACGACTCTGAGCGGTGTCCCGCCGCCTTTTTCTTTATTTTATTTTATTATTGTTTTGTTGTTGTTGTTTTTTTTTCGTCGCTGTTTTTGTTTTGCTGCCCCGCGCCCCACGGCCCCCCCCCGCCTGCGCCCGGAAACGGCGGCGCCCCGCCCGCTCTTCCCCTTCTGCTGCCCAAGCGGCGAACAAAAGGAGAAAGGAAAAAACAATAGAAAAAAAAGAAGGTAGGGGCGAGCAAGGGGCGGGGGCGTCGCGGCGCCGGCCCCGTTATTTTCTTTCATCCCGCTCCCTCCTCCCCGGCGCCGGGGAGGAGGGGGCCCGGCCCCGCCGCCGTGGTTGGCGGGGGGTCCCCGCGGCCCCGAGGAAGCGCGGGGAGGTCAGGCGCGCCGGTGGTGCGGGTCGTTTTCCGTCGTCATTTTCCTTCTTTTTTTTTTTTTTTCCTCTTTAGGGTGGGATGGCGCGCCCGGCGTTCTGCAAGAAACTTGTGGCCACCGGGCTTTCCCCGCACTTCAGAAGCGTCGTCGAAATTCGCGTCGCGCCGCTGCCGGCTGTTCTGAAACCGACCGAACTGTTGGTTAAGAACCTGTTTGTCGGCATAAATGCCAGTGATATTAATTTCACAGCGGGCAGGTACCACCCCAGCGTAAAACCGCCTTTTGAATGTGGCTTTGAAGCGCTTGGGGAAATCGTGGAAGCTGGGGGAAAAGTCAAGGATTTTGCTGTAGGAGATATTGCCGTGACACAGGCCTATGGGGCTTTTGCGGAGTATCAAGTGGTTTCTACAAGGCAGGCAAAAAAGGCTCCTTCAAGGAAAAAAGAATGGCTTCCACTTGACCTTAGTGGTACAACGGCGTCCATCTCTTTAGCAGAGGTTGTGAAGCCTTTGCCTGGAGAGGTGGCAATTGTAACTGCAGCCAGTGGTGGAACAGGCCAATTTGCTGTACAGGTCCTCAAGAAGGTGTACCACTGCCGTGTTATTGGAGTGACCTCGTCTGTGGCGAAGGAAAGCTTCTTGAAAGAGTTGGGCTGTGATCATGTGATTGTGCAAGCACGGGAAAGCATTGATGAGGGAATAAAGCGGATAGCGCCAACTGGAGTAAATATTGCCTATGAATCCGTTGGTGGGGAGACGTTTGAAGCTGTCGTTGAAAACCTTTCTCTTCGCGGACGCATACTTTCAATTGGGAGTATATCTGAATATAGCGATGGAAGTGCTTGGATGAAGCCTTTTTCAACGTATGCGCCCTTACAAACAAGACTTTTGTCAAAAAGCGCGACCTTACACACCTTTTTCTTACCACATTACAGAAAGTACGCTTCTCGACATTTTACAATGCTCTGTGATTTACACAATTCTGGAATTGTGAAAAGCTGTGTAGATCCTTTTGTATTTAAAGGACTTGAGTCAGTTCCGGATGCAATAGACTACATGTATAGTCGGAAAAATCAAGGGAAAGTTGTTGTTGAGCTCTAGGGTAAGTGACAAAGTGCCGACGAATTTTTGTTTTTGTTTTGTTTTTTTTTCTTTTGGCTGGCTTATTTTCTTTCCTACAAAAAAAGGAACGAAACTTGCTCTATTTTGCCGTTTTAAAAGAATTTTTTTTTAACGACTCAATAAGGGGAAAAAAGGAAGGGGGAAAAAAAAG
>NW_021704968.1:3944-5927 GCF_003719485.1 Trypanosoma conorhini | reverse complement strand
ACAGTGGGGCGGCCGGATGGGATGTGCCTTCTTTGCTGCTGTCCCGCCGGGCCCCGCTTTTTTCCCTCACAACCTCGTCTTGTTCCACCCCCTCTCCCTCTTTTTCGCAGTGTGTTCTTTTCTCTCAATGAGCTTTAGGTACTTTTACCCTCTCGCGAGGCACACGTTTCGCCCGAAGGGAAGGAGCGATGGTCGGCCGCGCGCCGCGGACTTCGATGCGTTTGTTCGGCGGCCTTTTCGCGAAAGGGTGATGGCGCGTGCCCGTGGTCCCCCGCGGCGAAAGTATGACGCTTTGGATCACAGAAAAATACGCCAGGCGTCTTCGCAACAGTTCCGCACCTTCAATGCCGCACGCACACCTTTACAAGCACTTAGACGTGAGGTTAAGAGGGAGTTTTCGCTGAAAGAAAAGGGTATGTTTTTGCCGAGACCCTAGCTGCTTTTTGAACTAGTAAGCACTGACTTTGGGCATGTTGTTTTGTTCTTTCATTGATTCTTCTTTCTCTTGTTAAACTAGTATTACTTTCCTGAAATTGAAAAATGTATTTGGCGAAAATCTTATTATTTTTTTTGTCTTCCTTTTGATCTTCTTATCATGTATGTCTGCTTTTGTTTTCTCTTGTAATGTCTTTTTTTTCTTTGTTTCTTCTTTTTTTCTTCATGGTTTTTTTTCTGGCCTTTAAGGGTAGGCTATTAGTTTCTTTCTCTTCCTCTTTCTCTTTCGCTCTGTGTGTGTGTGTGACTTCACCTCCATATTGTCGAATTACTGATATTACGAAAATATGACGACGTTATATTATAGCCTTTGTAGGGCTCTTCTGCGACACAAATTTTTATACAACGATGTTCTAATACCTATATTCGGAACATTGCATCCTTATGGATTGAAGCAAATTCTTTTGAAGTATCAGTGCCTTTTCCCGTACGTTGTGGATCCTTCTGACGGAAATCTTCTTCGATTAGAGCAAAGTATTCAGAAGGCTGTTTCCAGCGGCGAACATCCATCTCTTGCCTTTACTGCTTTGGAGTGGCTTTCCTTCCTAGATAGACGTCTTTCATACCTTACAACGGATGCACTTCACAACGCAAATTACCGATTTTCGCTCGGTGAAATAGCTCAAGTGAATGGAAGCCATGACCGAGTGGTGATTGCGATTCGTTTTCCTGTTTTGATGACCGAAATGTCTGCGGATGAAACGGATATGTTGGGCGCAATTGATAAACCGTGGTATCTGGTTCTTACTCCATACCCCGAATCTCGTCAAAGGACGTGTGAATTAATAGTGCCCGAGTCAGTTCTGCGTAGTGTGCGCAACCCTTTTGCAGTGGGCTATCATCCGCGATTGCCAGTGTTTTTTGAAGGATATGATATGAAGAGGGGCATTTATCTGCCCCGGAAACCGCTTGGCGAAGACACTAATAATCTAAAGCGTCTTTATGTTTAATGCTTTCATTCCTTTCTTTTTTTGCTTTTTTTAAATATATTTTCCTCTTCAGTATAATTTGATGTCAGCTGTTATGTTAAAGTGAGCTTTTCCTCCGCCCCCTTTTTTAAAAAAATTTCATCTCCCCCTTTTTTCATGTGTGTGTGTTAGTACTCAAATGCGTATTTTTCGGAGATTGTTGAATGCGCATTGAGTCCTATATCATGTTTATATGTCTTCATTTGCCCAGAATCACGTTTCCTTCGTCTATATGCAAACTGCGTTAGTGAGGATAAGCTGCCTTTTTTTTACTCTCTTCACTTTGGTTCCTTGTTGTTTTTGTTTCCTTTCTAGGAGTGGAATTGGAATGTTTTTGTTGTCTTCTCTTTCTTCATGCATGTTAATATGTATTTTTTCCTTGTTTTTCTTTTTCCCATTTCTTTATTTTTAATTTGTTTCTGCTCTATATTGCTTTTTTTTAATGAAAATAAAAAGCTTGCATTAAAGTTACTATTCAGTACATATATATATATATATATATATATATATATATATATAT
>NW_021704968.1:0-3256 GCF_003719485.1 Trypanosoma conorhini | reverse complement strand
TACTATATATATATATATATATATATATATATATATATATATGTCCTCTGAGGCTGTAAAAAGGCAAATCCTCAATGCAATTAGTGCGTTAAACATTCCATTGGCTCGCTCGCCTAGTGAGCAAAGGGTAGCTGAGGCGTGCTCAGCCGCAAAACTACTTCGGAATCGTGTTTTGAGAGAGCATGCACGTGTAGAGGAAAATATCGAGGTTCTTCGACAAAAGCAGCTTTATGATGATAGCGACAGCGAGGATGAAAATGAGAAAACATCTGAATTTGAGAATATAGCATTTTCCCCTGATCTTCGAAAACTGGGCCGACAAGACTTTATTTTTATAAGTGAAATGATGGTGATGGAAAATGTTGTGATTCCGCTACTTTTGGCTCATGGAATGAATTTTAGTTCTACACTTTTGCCGCAGCTGCTTAAGTTACTAACTGCTATGCTCTTGCCAGTTCCTTTGTATTCAACGGAGCGACCACGTCAGATGGATTTTGTTCGCCGTCTCATGGAACGATGCGGAACGGATGAGTTTTTCGCGCTTCTGATTCAGTCAGTGGCTCCAGTCGCCGAAAAACGTTCAAACAGCGTCATACAGAAAGACGATGTTGTCTTACTTGAAGTTGTTCTGAAAATGATTACGCTTTTCTTTACTGGGCCAAAGGAAACCATGCCACCGGTGATTGGAGCGTTTGCTAGAAATCATGGTATTGAGCTTTTTCTCGTCATTATTAACCAGAACTATGCCCGGAGTGAAGCGAAAAAGGCTTCAACTGAGGCAGACTATTTGGAAGAGGTGTTACACCCCAATTCCGAGCAAAAAACAAATGGTGCTTCTAATGTCGTGTTGTTGGATGCCCAAAACAAAGAGGAATTGGAAATGGTTGTCCTGGATGAGGAGGTTGCGATAGAGCTGCAGGACAAGCAAGGCCACGAGGAGCAGCAAATAAATGACAATGCGTACAATGATGCTGGAGAGGAAGGAGAGGAGGAGGCGGAAGAAGAAGCGGAAAGTGAGGGTGGGAGCTCTGACGCTGAGGAATCTTCCACAGAACAAAGTGATATTGTTTCGGAGCAATATAATGCGCGCATTATAGAACTCTTGGAGTGCGATGAGCAGCTTTGGAAGTGGAATATACACATGGTGACGGCGATGTCAGCCATTCTCCGTTCTGCGAATCCGGCAGAACTGGCACAACTTGGATTTGTGTCAAAATTTCATCAACAATCTTCACAGCAAATGATGGGACTTTTTGAAAGCGGAAAGCGGCTTCGGGAGTGCAAGAAGGAATTAGATCGCTGGAGACACGTAGCAAGAAGTTGCAACGGAGCGATCAGCTCGAATGGTGTACTTGTACGTGGTACACCTTTTTCGCGCATGCAAGGAGAAAATGGGGCAATAGGTTGTACTTCAACGCTTCTTGGTTTGCGAAGCAAAGATCCACTGGAAAAGGTCCAAGACATAGATTTACGAAAAAACGCTCGCTTTATTAAAGGTATGTCTGATAATTCTGACACGACATGGATTCTGCCATTACCAACAAAAATACAACTTTCTCAACAATGCCTTTCCTTTATTTGTTTTGGGTTTGAGCCTCTGAATATGATGGTATGGAGCCGATTGGCCCATATTATTACTGGGTTTGATGACGTCGTCAGGGAGCGCAACGAGTTGATAGCAGGATACAAATCCTCAGGTGAAGATATAGAGCTCCCCACTCAGATTGAAAAATCTGTTTTGGAGTCGGCACAAACGGTTTTTGATTACATAAACATATGTGCATCATTACTTCGTTATACACGTGAGGTGGTCCGCTTAAACCGCGAGGAAAACGGTGAGGTTCCTTCGGATGCCTTTCATCAACAATGGAAATCCATTTCTAGTGTGATTTCGCTTGATCATATTCGTTATGGTTTTGAATTACTTCGCGTCTTCTTAAGCTCCCTGGATCTTAAACGACGATTTGATGTGATTAATGTGGTAGCCTATCTAGCCGAATTGTTCATGACCCTGAATCTTTTAATTGATGGTGATATTATAAAAGATACATCTGTTGTAGTTGCCGCACATGCCCTGGCCTCATCCGTGCTTTATAACGAGGGAAATATCACATTGATTTTTGACTCCGTTTCGAGGTTTTCGGCCAAAGCTTTGCCACCGGGTAAAGCCGGGATAATTGTGCTATTGATGCACTCTGTCCTCACTCTCATGGAAAAATGCAGTTTTAGAGGAAATGTCTTGTTTCCCAAACGTGAGAAGAAGAATAATGAGACCACTGTGAATTATGAAGCGGAGGACACGGGTAATGCGGAGATGTTGGGAAAGCATAAGCGAACGGGCATGGATGGTTTGGATTCCCCAGAGGAGGTGCAGGGCGGAACTGGGGATGAGGATTACGCCACTGCCGAAGCGAAGGGGGGTGAAGCGGCGGTGGTGTCACCGGCGCCACTTTTTTTGAAGGATGTACACGTGACTCAGGAGGGGACTACCTCACCTTCAGGCGAGGGGAGAGGAATTTCTTTGGAAAATGCATCGTTAACTTCAGGTAGTCATGCTAATCTGTCTACCTTGAGTTCAGAGCGAGAGGTGAGCATAGGAAGTTATTTTAAAAGGATTGCCACTGTGAAAAACATGAGGGTTATTCTCACCTCACTTCGTCACTGGAGAGCCAATGAGGTGGATGTGAACAATGGTTTAGTGTATTTGATTCGCACTCTTCTGCTTGAAGGAATTGGTAGTGTTTTCTTTAATGCTCCGTTTCTGCTGATAATGAGAGATATTTTAACGCATGGTGAGCATTCGCATCATGCGCTGTATCGTGTGTGCGATGACGTGGTTTATGATTTTTTCAATCCGCCGTTTGCAAAGCTTCTGGATGAGAGACGAGAAGCTCGGCATGACTTGGCGCTGCCTCTGTTGGGAGGAGCACAGTCATTTCTTGGCTTTGAAGTCTCCCTGCGCTGTGTGCGCTCGCTTTTTAGTTTAACTTCCACAGATTACAGCATCTTGGAGGAAAAGGGTCTTCCGCATTTAACCGACTCCACAGTCATCCCGTTAGTGCACGAAACCCACACCGATGAGGATGTGGTCCACGACGCTTCCTCCTCGCCTCAGGTCTCGCCTGTAAAGAAACGCCGCAGAAGGAAGCGGGTGTCTTTGCCTGAAAATGAGGAAAACGCCGAGGCAAAAACTTCGGAGGTGTTTCCAGTTGATTTCCCCATAGAAGCTCAGATGGAGAACTACGTTGATGAAGTG
>NW_021705034.1:1071-5269 GCF_003719485.1 Trypanosoma conorhini | reverse complement strand
GTAAACGCGCAATATCAGAATAGCGTTCCATCTTCATGAACTTATCTCCTTGACACTCCTGTAAGGTGCAGTGGTGGCAGGTACATGCGTTGTTTTTTTTTTTGCTCGTTCAGGGGGTTAGGGAGACATGGAGGCGCCGTGCAAGTTGCTCAAGCGCCATTTTACGTTCCTGTGCAGATGACTTTCGCAGAGCCGTCGTGGCCCCTAGTCCGGCGTCTGACGCCTCGCCGCTAAAGTTGGGGCCAAGCACAGTAGTAACGGCATGGGGAGACACCAACTCCGTTGAGGCCACGGTTAGTGGTCCCGAGCAAGTACCACTACTGCCACATCGATTGTGCGCCGAATGACCAGCAGAGGGGTGAGTAGTTTCATCCCGTGCCCTTTCCTGCGCAGCATCACGCGGCGGTGATGACAGCGCCTGCGTCCGAAATGCAATGCACTCATTTTGAAGAGATTTATGGGCCTCAATAAGTTCCGACATCTGCTGCTGCGCAGCGTCCAATCGATTTCGCAAAACCGCGCGCTCACTCTCAGCGACCTGCAGCTGTCCCTCCAACAAACTGACACGTGCCACTAGAGCAGAAACCTCAAGTTTCAATTCCTCATTTAAGTAACTAGTAGGAATGCTCTCGTCACGGCTGCTGCTGTTGCTGCTGCCGCCATGATGGGTGGGGCTTGACGCAGCTGAACGTTGCTTACGCCCAAGGCTCTTGGAGTTCGTATTCCGGCAGGCAGCTGCTTCATCAGCGTGGGTGTTCCTTCCCACGGACTGTAATTTTTCCGGCGCCGCACACAAATTTCTCGGCCCGTACTTATTGTTCCACCTGTCCAACTGTTTGTCGATGTCAGCAAAGAGGCGCTCGGCTTGCGCATCAAAGAGCGCATCGCCAGAGGAGTAGGAGTACATTGCCAACCGACCCCGCTCCGTCTACAAAGTGTCTCGTGGAGTACCCCCTGCATTCCGATTATTCAAGAGAGCAAAGAGAAAAAAATCAAATCAAACCAAGTCAATCAATAAAATAGAAGAAGTTAGAGCGGAAGCAAAAAATGAAACAAGACCTATTCAATGCCCTCCTCGGAGTTGGACTTCGTGCACTATTGCAAACCTGCTTCTGGGAGTCGTCCCCAACATGTCGGAAAACAATGCGATGCCTTGTTATACCCCCTACCCCCCACCCCCCGCTTCTTTTGCTTTCCTCAACCTCCACGAGTCACGCCTCACATGAGCAGACAAGTACTGGCAGGGACACCACTTTCCTCGTCTGCCACCACTGCCGTCTCTTCATGCACATGAACGCTCGTTTCAGTTGGTGGAGTGTCGGACACGCCAGGCGCGAGCTCTTGTGCCACCGACAGAATTGATGTTTTAGGAATTAAGTAGCGGAACTCCAAGGAATCAAAAAGGTCTGCATAATCGTCGCCGTAACCCTCAGCAAGCACAGATGCCAGAGGAGCCTTGGCGGCATTGTAGATTTCGTAAAAAGCACGAACTTGGCCAGCAACTTCATCAACGGTGAGTGCCGGATCGTCGTTTGGGCGGGTACGGAAGAACACCCACCGGTCGTTGCCCGCTATCAGAGCAGCGGGCGCCAACGGCCCCACTCCGGCATTATCATGGCAAGGAGCAGCTGTTTCCATTTTTTTCTCGTCTCCGCTTGTGTCGGTGCCAACCCACAGATGAGTTTCAGTCGGAAAAGTTGGCTGCGAGAGACCCTTCTGCCTTACAAGGGAGAGGAGTTCCTCCCCCACATCAAGGCAGGCTGCTCGCAAGAGCCTCAGAAACTCTTGTCGCATTCGCTCCACATCAATCGCATCTCCGTCCGGCACCACAAATACCGGGTGGGCGCCAATTTCCTGGGGAGTTTCTCGTAGTCCTTCTGGCTTAAGCTTCCATGGGGCGTCTTGACGCAGAGCAACACTTTCTCCTAACTGATACAGGCTTACGCCTTCGGTCTCCGCAGGACTTGCCGCGGCGAAAAGCACTTTTTTCACAAAGCCACGCAACCACTCACGTATGAGTTGACCCTCCGCTGACGCCCAAATGTGTTGTCGTTCCTTCAGAAGCCGCTCAAGGCAGCGGCACTTCGTGGGGGTGTCACTCGCACCTTCCAGTGCCTCTCCAGAGAGCACTGCGGTGGCAAAGCGGTAAATAGACTTGAAAAAGGAAAGCTGGGCGCACTGATAGGCCAGTTCATCCCAAATTTCTTCGCGCGATATACACTCCCCGCCTTGCGAGGATGCAAAAGGTGTCAAAACCAGACAAATCTCCTGCCATAACTGCTGTATTAACCGGGGAAGACGGTCCTGCAGCACCCTAATCATCTTCGTCTCGAGCGCGTCCCTGGACTCCGCACTATGCTGGGTCTCCAATCTGTCGATCTGCAGCAGCAAGGTGTCTAACTTGTTCAAAACGTCTTGTGTCACAGAGATGTAGTACGCCGCCTCTGATGGCGCCGCTCCCCCGTTAGACCGCATTGCGGGCCACAAGCCTCCTCCGGCTGCACACTCGTATCCTTCCTTCGTCCCCGCTCTGAAAAAAAAAAGCGTGCAAATGTTCCGGTGAAGAGAGGATGAGGCCAACCCCGAGACCGCCACAGGAGACCAATGACAAGAGAGGAAGAAGCTCAAGTAGGTACAACAACACAGAAGGTGGGACGCCAGCAGCATGGGAAATACCGCCCACCATCGCAGAAGGAAAAGTTCCACAGTACGCAGTTAACAACGGAAAAGGACAACTCGAAAAAAACAAAGAAAATAAAACAAAAAAAAGCACATTCACCGGTTCACATTGATTTCAGCTTTACCGTCTTTTCTGTGGTTTTCTCTTCTCGGTGATCACGCTGGTAGTAGACGCATTTTTTTCTTCTTCCTTTATTTATTTGCCCCAGTTATACTGTTCTCGTTGCCAAGGTAGGAGCGGCTTCGTCGGGGGACAGGCGCGTTCGCCACGCCCTCGGACGACCAAAGGGAACACGCAGACAGGCTAGCAGACGTCACAGCGGCGTGGCCGCAGGCCCCACATCCCTCACCTCGTGCCCCGTCTGTCTCTCCCCTGCTCCCTTCAAAACCGGTTACAGCGCGGCGTTCTCCAACGGCCCCTATTTCAAAGGCTTAGAAGAGACTCAATTATGTTTCCTGAAAAGAAAACAAAAAAAAGTATCGAATTGCCAAAGGAAAACAAAAAAAAGTCTTTTATTTAGTTATCTTATTTGTAGCGTTCACCGTTTCATGCATTTCGTAAAGAAGAATCCAAACAACAAAAGAAGAAGAGCGGTCACCAAGCGAATTTAATACACACCTTCTCCTTCACCCCATTGCCCTTGCCCTTTGTCACGCGCCGCATTTGCACACGTGCTGGTTTCCGTGCCTCCTTCCAGAGGGACTTCCTCTCACCTGCCCCCAGCCCTTTTTTTTTACGTTCCTTCTCGTTAGCTCCTTCGGCCCTCCTTCCCCTCGCGTTCCCTATGAGAGGAAGCAGCAGAGCGCAAATGACGCGGAACAACAAATAAGCGAAAAGCAAACAAGCAAACCACACGCACGCACAAAAGCACAATTCCATGAGACATGTTTCAGGATCAGCTTTTGCAGGGCCCGGATGCAGGTGTATTTGATCAAATTCATTATACGATTGCGTGTTTGCCTCTGCAGTAACAAGTGGTGAAGCGGCTAGAGATAGAGGCCTCCACACCCACCCACCCTCCCCTTCAGTGACGCGTATCGAAGAACGCCACAAGTATTCACAGCAGTGACTCGAGGCACAAAGCCAGAATTGCCCCAGCAGTAAATTCCGGACAAAACAGCCGGAAAAGGAAAATAAAACACAAAAACTACACACTCACAGAAATAAAATGGGGTAAAAAAATACGCGCGAGGTAGGGAAAAGAAAGAAAATTAACGAAGTAAAAAAGCAGCCACACACGTGAGAGGTGAAAAAAAATAAAACAAAAATAAAAATAAAAAGTAAAATGACGTTTTGAGAGCGTAGTTATCAACCAGAACGATTCTGCGACGTTGTCCAAATTTGTTAATAAATCACTGACGCGTTGTGGTTCAGTTTCCTCCCTTTCATGCTGTCTTTGCCAACACTCCTTCCTCGCAGGGGAGAAGGGGACAAGGAGAGTGGCGTGCTGTGCGAGAGTGATGGAGGAGTAAGGCACGTCGAGAAACTCGACACCTCCCCTCCACTACCACCGCATAG
>NW_021705034.1:0-1046 GCF_003719485.1 Trypanosoma conorhini | reverse complement strand
CAAAAAACAAAATCTTCAAATCAAAAAAAAAGTCCACAATTTTTAGTCTCTTTTTAGAAGCCCCATTTCATAGAAAAAAGGAGATAAAATCTAGGCGCGGACGACTCCGAATTTGTTATATCCACGCAACAGATTTCAAATGGGCGTGCCCATGAACAAAAAACACAGAACACTCTTATCTCGAACGATTTATAATATTTTTTTCCCCTGTTTTTTACCTGTCCGTTTGCGTTTGCACGCGCGTCGGCGTGACTCATATGGGGGCTGATACCAACGCCCGCATGCTGTGAGAAAAGCCACAGCTCCTGTGGAAAAAGGAGGAAAACCGTAAAAGCAACGGAGGACAAGAACCCAAGACAAAAGTAATAGGGGGAAAAAGAAACACCCAAAAAAAAGTGAGAAAAAGTAGTCAAGAAAATAACAGGGTGCCTACAAGCGGTTCGTGGCAAAAAAACTCCAAACTCACCATCGTCTCCGAAGAGCATCGTCAAAAATAACATTAGTGGCAGCAGTCCCCTTGCTGCTGCCTAAAGGGCCGCTGGGGGATTTAGTTCAGGGACACAAGGTGACCCCAACACGTGCAGCCCGATTATAACGTGACGACACCGATCCAACACACGTCAAAAACCAGGGTGCCAGTAATTGGGAGGGTTAACCACAACGGACCAAGGATAATGATGAGCCGGAAGCACAAGCCCCTCTTCGCGACGGCGACGGCGCTCTTGTTTGGCTTCATCGTTCTCAGCATATTTGACCATCACTGGGGGACCAGTAAAGTGTTCCGAACTACCATGCAGCCTCAGGAGGGCGTTCTTGGAACACTCTAGGCAGTCGTACTCGGCGTATACAACCCACACAGGATTGCCGTAGTGGTCCTCACGCATCGCACAGTAAGTGAGGGTGCCGAACGCCGACAAAAAACTCCTCCACCTGCGCCCGTGGGACGGTGATGGGAATGTTGCGAATGTACAGAGCATTAGATGGAGAGACGGCAGCTTTCCCGCTGTGCTGTGAGGGGTAAATCACCAAGTTGAAGTTGTGACGGC
>NW_021705031.1:3875-5299 GCF_003719485.1 Trypanosoma conorhini | reverse complement strand
CCGTGGACCGGCGCCGGGCCGCAACAACGCCTCCGCCACACTGGCAAAGGGGGCTGCGGGCACAGTGCAGAGGGAGGCTGGCGGCGGCGACGGCACTGCGCGTGGGAGTGTGTCTGCGGTGCTCTCGCTGCTTATGCTTGCGCTGTGGGCATTTGTTTCGCTCCTCTGAGCCGGAGAACACGGCAGCGAGGGAGGAGGCGGTGCGGCCCGCGCTGGAATGTGTGCAGGGTTTGTTTGACGTTCGTTGATTGTTCTCTTCAGTGGAGTCCCTTTTTTCTTTTCTTTTTGTGTGTGTAATCTTTTTGCTTTCTTTTCTTGCTTACACTCTCGCTGTGAAGGTGGGCGAGAGCTCCCCGCGTGGCTGCTTGCGTCTCTGCCCAGTGCACGCAGGCGGGGGACGGTGCGCCGCAGCGATGGGGCGCGCAGGGGGTGACGCGTCGTGGCCAGCGAGGGACGCCACGCACACCGGAGGGGCTGTGAGGTATAACTGGCCGGTGCGAACGTGAGGAGGAGTGCAATGAAGTGAGATGTTCACCGCCTTTGCTTTTGCCGCGTGTAGAGAATACACGCGCAGTTTTGCGAGGCCACGCGACAGCTCGCTGCCGCTTCACTTTCTTTCTTTTTCTTGTGGAGGAAACACTGTGGAGGGAAGTAATTCTTCTTTTGGGGTTTGTGGGGGATTTGTACATGGCGCAGGACGATTTTTTTTCTCTCTTTTGCTTTTCAACGCATCTCCCGTGGCTGGCGGCCGCTTGGGCTGCGGTGCCGGCTTCGGCCTCAGTTGCTTCATTTCCCTTCCTGCGCCTCTGCCGTGCGTGTGTGTTTGTATGTGTGCCGCCACACGCCTCACTCTTCTCCCTCTTTGCGTTGCGTGCATGCAGGCACACACACAACCGACGTGCACGCGGTGCGCCTGTAGTGCCGTGCAGGTGGATGGCCTTTCCGCAGCCCGTGCCGGCAGTGCCGTGTGCGGCTGCGGTTTCCTCGCGGGACGTGAAGAGGACGTGAGGGGAGGAAAACCGCACAGCACGAGGGGGAGTGCGCTGTGACTAACTCGTTTTCCTTGCGGGAGCCGCCTCATTTGGGTGGTGGCTGCGGGCCCACTTCCCGTGTGCATGTGCGTGTGGGGGTGGCTGCGCTTCGCTGCTCCGTCGTGGGTGCCTGCTGGCGTTGTGTGCGTCTTTCTTGCGTGGCTGCGTGGAGTTGATCGGCTGCCGCCTTTTTCTTTTTTTGCCACCTGCTCTCTTCGCTGTCTCCGCTGCACTCCCTCTCCATCCCTCTGCTTCTCTTGTTTCCTGCGTCCTTTTCCCCGCTGACTTCAGCGACTCTGCCACTCTACGGCCACTACTACAACTTTTGCCGATGACGACGCTGGCGGTGCGGCGCCGTGCGGTGTGCGCCCTGGCGCTCCTCGCGCTGCTGTG
>NW_021705031.1:2130-3850 GCF_003719485.1 Trypanosoma conorhini | reverse complement strand
TGGCGCTCCTCGCGGTGCTCTGCGGCTGCTGCGCCCCCTCCGTCCGCGGCACGGCGACGGCGGCCAATGCGAAGGTGCCGGTGGAGGTGTCTTGTGCGGCCACCGGCAACAAGTTGCGTTGGCGCGTTGCCGGCAAGGGGGATTCCGCTGCCTGGAACACGTGCCGTAGCACACCGGGGGATTCGGAGAGCAGTGGAGTCGATGCTGACAGCAATTCCCTCTGCATCTTTGCCGGATCTGTGTACCTGGAGAAGTTCCCGAAAGCGAGCTGCCCTGCATCCACCACAGATGGGGGCACGAATAAAGTTGTTGCGTTCACGATGAACTGTACGACGGCTGAAAACAGTGCGCTGCACAATCTGTCGAAGGGCGTAAGCGACACCCTCACCATCAGTGAAACGGAGGATCCACTGGGCGCGTCAGACGTTTGTGAGTTCTCAACCTTCGGTGAACCCGCGACTGAAGTGCGGTCTGAACTCCAACCTTCAGAACAGCGGCAACCAGCAGGCCCACCACAACAACAACCGGCAAATGCAGCAGCAGCGTCATCTTCGGCGCGAACTCATGACGGAGACCGTGCGAGGAATGGGGGCTCCACTGCTACTGTTGGGGAGCAGCCAGGCAGTGCGGCGGGTTCCACCGGAAGTCAGGGACAATCGGCAGAAGATCCTCGGGAAACACCAACGCCGTCGGTTGGCAATGCTGCTTCGCCAACACAGGCAACAGTCAGGGCAGCAGATGGACCCGGAGGTACACAAACACCTTCAAATTCCCAAGGCCGATCCGACGCCCCCAACGCCGCCCCTTCCGCCGGCGGCAGTGATGCAACCACCACGACTGGTGCAAAGGCGACCGACCGCAGTCCGAGTGATGGGAAGGACGCGAAACGCAACGCGGACGGCAGTGCCACCAACAGCAACACCACTCAGAAAGCCGTGGCAAATGCTGCGGATCGCAGTGCCACCTCCAGTTCGTTTGTGCGTGCACCTCTCATGTTGCTCCTCACGGCTGCTCTTGCTTGCGCCGCTACGTAAGTGGTGAGGTGTAAAGGATACAAACTCACACACCGTGGCAGGGGCGACGCGTATTCTTTGTGTGCTCAGTTTGCTTGTCGTCCCTGTGGGTCAATCCTTCACTCTCCCTCCTGTGCTCTGAGGGATGTTTTCTTTTTTTTTTTGCTTCGCCACCCCATGCACGTTCCCACGGGCGGCGCACCCTTTTCCCCCTCCTGTTTGCTGCCGCCGCCCACACACGCGTTGACGGCCGCATTGCTGTGCGCTGCACGGAGTGCCCAAATGAGGCACGAGGCCGCTGCCACCGTGAGGTGAGTGTGCGTGTGGTTGCGTGTGCGACCGGGCAGTTGTGTTTTTTTCATTCGTGCAGGCAGTAAAATGCACACATGCATCTCTCACAGTCCTCTTGTGCTGCTGGACACGTGAAAGTGAAGGAACACCAACTGCCGAAGTGATTCTTTTTTTATATATTTTGCCTTTGGGGGTTCTGCGTGGATTATTCATTTCCATTCTTCGTCTTCTTTTCTTCTTTTGCTGCCCGGGCGATGCCCGCCGCTGCCGTGCGGGGCCGCGCTTTTCTTAAATCCCTCTTCTGCCGATGTGCCGACACGCTTCTGCGTTGCCTTCCTCTCTTTTTTTCCACTTCTCCTCCCGCACACACGCAGCAGGAAAGAGCCCAAACTCTGCCCGTTGCCACTGTGCGCTTT
>NW_021705031.1:0-2105 GCF_003719485.1 Trypanosoma conorhini | reverse complement strand
CATTCGTGCAGGCAGTAAAATGCACACATGCATCTCTCACAGTCCTCTTGTGCTGCTGGACACGTGAAAGTGAAGGAACACCAACTGCCGAAGTGATTCTTTTTTTATATATTTTGCCTTTGGGGGTTCTGCGTGGATTATTCATTTCCATTCTTCGTCTTCTTTTCTTCTTTTGCTGCCCGGGCGATGCCCGCCGCTGCCGTGCGGGGCCGCGCTTTTCTTAAATCCCTCTTCTGCCGATGTGCCGACACGCTTCTGCGTTGCCTTCCTCTCTTTTTTTCCACTTCTCCTCCCGCACACACGCAGCAGGAAAGAGCCCAAACTCTGCCCGTTGCCACTGTGCGCTTTGAAGGCTCCGAGCTCTCACACCGCACAAGCACGCAACCGTCGCGGCCTGGGCGGATCCACCGCAGGGAGGGAAGGGAAGGGAGAGAGATTGACCCAACATGCCGCGGCATCTGTTTTCCTCCGCGCTGCTGATTATTTCCTTGTTGATATGCTGCGGCAACAGTGGCGCGTCTGCTAGTGACCAAAGGGATGCCATGGATCCGTTTGCCGGGACGACGGATATTCCTGCTGCCGCATGGGAAGGCGTTGGGGACGCCGCTCAATCGGTCACTTCCCTCCGTGTCCCCAGCCTTGTTGCGGTGGGGGAGGATGTTTTTGCCGTTGCCGAGGCTCACTGCATGAAGCAGGACGAGGGGGCCGGCTGCGTAACTGGAATTGCGTCGAAGCGCCTCGAGCAAACCGCGGAGGGCGCTGCGATGGAGATCTCGGCGGCGGACACAAGACTCCTTTACACGCAACTTGTGGATGGAAGTGACGCGGCTGAGAAGAAGGCAATGAACATCATGCGGCCAACAACACTTGTGCGGGGCAACGAGGTCTACATGCTGCTGGGCAGACGTACCCGTACAGAGCCTGAGGAGCGGGATGCCGGAAAAACTGGCTGGAAGCTTGTGCTGGTGAAGGGAAGTGTCAGTGGAGACGGTGATAACGGGAAGAAAATCGTGTGGACTCAGACCCGTGCGGTGGATGCCGCATCTATAGGGTTTCATGGCTCCTTGACTGCGTTGTCTGGTGGCGGAGGCTCGGGCCTTGTGCTGGGCGACGGCACGCTTGTGTTCCCCATGCAGGGGATCAACAGGGAGAAAAAGAGCGTCTTGCTTGCCTTGCGCCTAACGCCATCGGGGGATAAATGGACGCTTTCGTCCGATACGACCGGTGCGGGCTGCAGGGACCCGTCCATCGTGGAGTGGGGGGAAGACGGAAGCCTCCTCGCGATGGCTCCCTGTGAGAGGGGCTCCTACGACGTCTATCCGTCAACTCCCCGTGGTGTAGCTTGGTATAATGCGGGTGAGCCAATTTCGCGCGTGTGGGGCACCTCACTGAACCGGCAAGGAGGGGACGGCGTGCAGAGCGGCTTCGTCACGGCAACCTTCGAGAATAAAAAGGTGATGCTCCTCACCACGCCGGTGTACTCGGAAGAGGAAGGCAAAGAAAAAGGTCGTCTGCATCTTTGGTTGACTGATAATTCCCGCGTGCACGATGTCGGACCGGTGTCCGCTTCCGGTGATGACGCTGCTGCCAGTTCCCTGCTGTACAGAAGCGGTGCGTCGGAGGAGTTGATTCTACTGTACGAGAAGAAGAAGAATGGAGACTCTTACGGCCTCGTATCTCTGAGCCTGGCAAAGCAGCTGGAGCAAATCAAGTCCGTGGTGCAGACCTGGAAGGAAATGGACGCCGCCTTGCAAAGCTGCACTTCCTCTGCCGCCGTTGGCACGCGGATAAATGGCGTGTGCAACGGCCCTGTCCCCACCAGAGGGCTGGTGGGCCTTTTGTCCAGCACACTGGCCGGGACTGCGTGGGTGGACGAGTACCTCGGCGTGAACGCGACTGTGAAAGGTGGGGCGGCGACAAGCGAGAAGGGAGGTGTGACGTTCAGCGGCGCCGGAGCGGGGGCGGAGTGGCCCGTGGGAAGCAGGGGGCAGAACCAGCCGTACTACTTTGCGAACAACGGATTTACGCTTGCGGCGACGGTGATGATCCACACGGTGCCGGAGGCGGACACGCCTTTGCTGGGCGTGAGGATGAATGACACGGTC
>NW_021705035.1:0-5259 GCF_003719485.1 Trypanosoma conorhini | reverse complement strand
CTTTCTTTATTTTTTCTTTTACTTCCCACCTGCAGGCGACCTCGCAGCCGCCGCCGCCGCCGTGAGAAAAAAAAGGCGAGAAGGCGGGCAGACGCGCGTGCCAGCGAAGCCACGCGTGGAGAGGAGCCAAAGAGGGAAAGGGAAAATAGTAATAATAATTGCCATTACATATTTTGTTTTTGTTTTTGTTTTTGGGAAAAGAGGGAGGAGGAAGGGCAGAGTGCATGCGTGCGCGTGTGCACGGGCCCGCAACGCCCTCGCCAGCCACGTACTTCTTGCGGGTTTGTGCGTGGGAGGCCAACGACAAGTAAAAGACGGGCGACGCGCCAATAAAACGTCGTGTCTCCCGGCGCGGGGGGGCGCTATTGCGTTTTGGTTTGTTGTTGTTTTTTTTTGTTTCTTCTTCGTTTTTCTTTTCTTTTTGTGTGTGTGTCACGCGCGAGACAGCGAGAGCAGCCAGGCGGGGGCCTCATCCATCCACGTTGTGCTCAGTTGCATCCTGCGGAGGGCGCCGTCGCCCGCGTCGCGGTGCCCCGCCGCCTCCGCGCAGAGCCTGAAGAGGGGGAAGGAGCGCAGCCCGGCAAAGGCGCGGAGCAGGAGGACGCACGTCAGGGAGCGCCACGGCGACGGGGAGGTCGCGTGCGGGGGGCGCCACATCCGCTCCAGCGCGGCGCACAGCTCACGCACGGCGGGCTCTGCAAAGCCCAAACCGCAGCAGAACACCACGAGGTGGGGAGGCGGCCTCGTGCAAAGCTCCCCCGGCGTGCCCCCGCCGTCGGCAAGAGGAAGAAACGTCTCGTTGGAAAGAAGCCCAGGCGCAAAAACATCGGCCTCGCCCAACACAACACGCACGTCCCCACACACCCGCCGCTGCCCCACGCACCATCGCCGCTGCGTGGGCGAGTACACGAGCGGCTGACTTCCCCGCATCGCACGTCTTGCGATGCGCAGTCGCGAGGGCGCCAACTCCAACCCCACGTGCGTCCAGTCGCACGGCAACGCGTCGCGCTGCGCCAACAGAGACCACTCAAACAACAGCTTCCCCGTCCCACATCCAAGATCCACCCCCACTATGGCGGCAGAGGGACTCTGCTGGCAGGAGCCGTGTACCGCTTCTCCCTTTGCCTTTGCTTCGTCAGAGTGTACAACGGCACCAGCGCGTGCGAGACACTGCAGTAAAGTGCGATGGAGCTGACGAACGCCCTGCGATGTGAGTTCCCCGTAGAGCTGCGGGGCCGCGCCCGTGCCCGTGCCCGTGCCCGTGTCTGCGTCCGAGGCCGCGGTAGCGCTCGGCCCAAGTGCGGAGAACTTGGCGTGCTCAAAGGCCTGTGCATCCTCCCGGTCCAGGGCGTATCCGTCGTCCAGCCCGTCATAAGCGGCGTGTAGCTGCTGCTCAATCGAGTCCAAGAATCCCGATGTCTTAGCGGGCCGTAGCGGCCCCTCGAGCCGCATCTTCCCAAGCATCAGCTCGGCCGCGCTCGCCCCGCCGCCAACCTCCCCGACCGTCTCCTGGACACCGGCAGCAGCACAGTGATGGAGACGCGTGGCGAGGGCGGTGCAGGCCTCCGCGTAGAGCGCCAGCTTCATCTCAAACACCACCTCGCACTTCGCCTGCGTCGCGTGGAACCAGGCATCCATCATCCCCCGCCCCGGAACAGGCATCGATAGAGCCCCTTCGCGAAAGAAGCAGGGAGACAGAGAGACAACACCTGTCGAAGCACCCCCACCAGACGTCCTGCCGCATCGTCCCTTCCTTCGAGCAGAACTCAAACTGCGGGGAGGTCCCCCTGCCAACGCGTAAGGGGCGGCAAGAAATCCAAGACAACTCAAACGAAAAACAAAAAAAATGAGGGAGGAAGGGAGGGAGGTGAAATAAACAAAAAAAAAGTGGAGAGGACACCTTGGCACCCCACCCAGCGACTTTTATTCACCCCTCCTCGTCCTTCCTTTCCCGTCTGTAGGAGTAGGCCAGAAGAGGGAGGCCACGGCGGATCTTGCACAGTTCATTGGTAAAAAGCAGCAAATGTTTTTTTTTTAAGAAACAGAAAAAATAAAGGTAAAGGAACATCTGTAACGTGACGACGCACGAATCATGACTTCTCGCGTCACGTACGCGTGGATCATCCTTCAGTCTGTCATTTATTTATTTTTTTTTTATTTGCCTTTTGGTGGGTGGTGCGTCTCTGTGTGTGGGCCACTAGCCCCCTTGGTAACGGCGCTGGAACGCCTGAAATCGCGCGGAGGGGACGCCGCCGGAAAGGTTCAATGACTGGCCGCGCCGCAGACCTCGTCTCGGGCGCCGCATCCGCGCCGCCGATGGCCCTGAAGCCCAGAGCTGGGGGACGGAAGAGTGGGGCCACCCAGCATGCGGCTCCTGCGCGGCGGCGTCCCAGTCGAATCCCGCGGCACGTCCACCGCCCCCGCTGCCGCGGTCTGATTGCAAGAAAGCCCCCCTGGACAATGCAGGAGGCATCCACCAAATCTGATTCACGGAATTTGTCACTGAGGCGAGGCCTAAGGCGGCGCTGGGTGCTGCGCCCGGGGGCTCTGGCGACGGACACTCCTCCGCAAACGGCTCATGCGGCGGCGGAGGAAACAACACGCCTTCAAAGCCCGTCGGATCGAGCAGTTCCGCATATATATTGTCACTGTGGGTTGGGGCCCGCCATCCGCGCGCTTCTGCCGTGAAAGTAGTGCTTGCGCCTGAGAAGCAGTCAGGAGCGACGCTGGTGACATACTCTCCGCCGCCCCCGCCTGCTACCGCAGGCTCACCGTACTCTTCAAAAAGCAGTTCGCACGGAAAGTCGTAGCTTGTCAATGCAGTTACGGGTTCCTCCGCAAATGCGACGGTCTGCTCGGACTCTGGGTGCTGGCTGGAGGAGACGAAGGGTGCACGGTGGTCCAAAACGGCATTCATTGGGTCATGATGCGCCTCCCCTCCCCACATCAGCGGAGGAAAAACATCATTCCCGCGCTGCAGCTCCAACTCCTCGGCAGACTCGGGTAAATGCCACAAGAAACACCCCTGTGAGGCCCGCGCTGTGGCATCCGAGGCAGACCCCAGCTCGCTTTCCCACTCCGGCACATGCGGCGGCGGCGAACGCGTCGCCTCGGTCCAGCGCCCATCGGTGTCTGGCGCCCCGCAGCCACTGTGGCGGGGCCCCGCGCCCCCAGACCCCGCCCGGGCCAACACCGCAGCCTCCCCACGCGGACAGCTGCAAGCCCGCTGCGTCGCGGCAGCGAGCGCCAGGGCGTGTTCTCCCGACCCCGAATACGGCAGAGCCACGTTGCACACCGGCGTGGGCCATCCCTCTGGTGCCTCCTGCCGCGGCGCAGTCACAGCAAGTGCAGCAGGCGCAGCGGCAGCGGCGGCGGCGGCGGCCTTCACAGACCACTCCAACGCCGTACAGTCCACACCGGTCTCTCCGTCTTCGCTCGTTGACGACGTCGGCGATCGCCTGCCGCCGCCGCCGCCCCCCTCGTGCGACGCTGGCACGGAAGCATTTTTGCAGCCGCGGGGTCTGCTGGAGAAACGCTTCGGTGCGCTGCGGCTATCGCAGGAAAGCCGACGCCCCGCACGCCGCCCATGCGAGGCAGCCCGCAGGTCGTGATGCGTGTCGTGGCAGCGGCCGACGCTGACGCCGGTGTCGGTGCCGATAGCACCGGCCCTGTTGGAGGAGGCGGCGGGCTGCCGAAACGACGCCCGGGCCCTGCTGCCACCGGTCCAGCGGAGCATCGCACAGCCACCACCAGCGTTCACGACAGCTCCGCCGCGCCCTCTTTTTTCCTTTTTCTTGTTTGGCGTGCGCCTCCGTTTGCGCCTTGAATGTCTTCAGGGCACCAAAAAGAGAGAAAAGAAAAAAAAAGGAAAACAGCAGGGGCAGTGGCTTCCACGCAGGCGCGGGCGGGACACACACACACACAAGCATCGAAGAAACGCAACAACAGAAAAAGTGCATGGCAGCCACTTCGCCCGCACAACGTCTGTCAGACAGGCACCGACGGCTCACCGATTCGTGCGCAAGTGTCGCCGCACACGTTCGCCGAGAGTCGGATGGAGTGAATGGGGCAGAAGGCGTGAGTGAGCGAGCGAAACAACTGCGGCGCCCGTGCGACACAACACGGAGGCGGTGCGGGGAACGAATGTGCGTCGCCCGCCCGGCCGTCTAGAAGGGGCGGATTCCGGCCAACTCCTCCCCAGTGAAGGGCGTCGCACTGTGCGGCAGACCCTTCTCCGTCATGAGGGCCAAAATGCGGTTCACCGCCACACCGTACGTCACAACTCGGACTTCGGTGAGCAAACCAAAGCGACGATACGCCTCCATCGCGACCGCACGCATCTCCTGCTGCGCACTGAGCCGTCGCATGGACCCATTTTTTTTTTTCAGCTGGCGCTGCCTTAGAGAACGTTGCCGCGACCCCCCTCAACGCCGCATGCCCGCGCAGGGAGACGCACACGCCGACCCCGCTGCGTTGTTGTTGTTGTTGTTGTCTTACTTCTGCTTCGACCTCCGCGGATGCCCGTGCGCCTTTGCCGTTTCCCAGCCGCCGCACCGGCCCGGCGAGGCCAGAGAAGCGGCGGGGAAACCGCAGGGGCTAAAACGCAGGAAGGCATAGAATCACACACAAGACACAAAAATAAGAGGAAGAAACGTGAGACGACACCCGTTTCTGCGGGGAGCCGGCGCAGAGGGGCAGAGCGAGCCGGCACGCGAAGGGAGAGGCCAGCGCGGCGGCACCACCCCGCCCCATCGCCGCTGCACCCCACACGAAGAGGGGGAAGTAGGAAAAGATACATATATATATATAAAGCAAGCAACATCACCACCTAGACAATTGCCAGATGAGCAACAACTGCCGAAGAAGAAGAAGAAGAAGAAGGGGAAAAGTGGGAGTGGGGTGGGGGGGGGGGGGGGCGCGGCGTCTGCGTGAAATCAAGAGAGAGAGACAAGAAAAAAAGAAAAACGAAAAAAAAAAAAGACGAACGACGACACACGGAGAGTCAGAAATGTTTGCGTGCGTTTGCGTGCGCCTCAGGCAGCGCACACGCGGGCGCACGCCCCACCCCACTCCCCTCCAAGTCACGTAAGGAACGCACCACAGTGAGAGTAGTTGAAAAAGATGTAATCGAATAAAAAAAAAAGTGGGGGAACACAAAACAAGACAAACAAAAAAGAAAAACAACAATAGGAGGATGTCACTGCTTGCTGCAGCTGCGTCTTCTGCGGGGCGGAAAGGAGCGAGGGACACGGATGCAGG
>NW_021705033.1:0-5280 GCF_003719485.1 Trypanosoma conorhini | reverse complement strand
GTTAGTGTACTGTGTCGGCCAATGATGAAAGAGGGCAGACAGAAACAAACAACCAAAAAAAAACAACCGCGGTGTCCCGCTGCTTCGCCCCTTTTGTTTAAAACAAAACAGAAGCTCTTCAAAGGGGGATTGAAAGCGCAACTCTTCCTTGATGTTGCTTCCAAAAAAAAAAAAAAGAGTTTAGGGTGGTAAGTAAGGCGTGAGGAACATCTAATACATATAGATATGGATCTACCTATATATATATATATATATACATACGTATGCAATTATTTATATAAAAAGCATATCTAAGAGGCATTTCTTCTTCTTCATTTTCATTCATGTTTCATTTTCCTTTTGTTTTCTTCTGGGTTCTTCGTGGTAGTTACGTTTGTGTTTATGGCGAGGGCCACTGCACAGGTGAACTCAAGAGGGGGGACAAGGTGCGTAAACGCCGCCACGACGGTGACGGTTTTGATGCCTGCGGCCGTTGGAGGTACAACACATGTATTTATATGTATATATAGAAGGATCGACAGGTATATAAATACGTTTCCAGCCGGCCAATGAAAAGTGGAGCGGCGGACAGACAGGGAGGGGCGTGAAGGATGTAGCCCCCTTTGGCGCGGCAGCTGAAAGCCGCGGCGCACGGTCCCCGCCCCGTGCCGGCACCCCAGCACCCACAGAGGCAATGGGAAGTGGATAAAAAGAAATACACACGTCAAAAAGACACGCCCGCAACAAACACACACACACACGCACACAAACAAGAAGCAAAATTGCCTAAACAATTCCATGCGTTAATTCATTCTAACATTACCTCACCGCTTTCGTCCTTTTTCTTCTTCTTACCGTTTTTTCTTTTTTGCCTGGGGAAACGGTCTTCTTTCGGTAACTTTCCCTTCAGCCCTTGCAACGCTCACCAAATGCTGTCATCCGCGAGCCCCGAATGCGTGAGAGAGACCAGCTCAGCGCCGGAAATGCCCTTCGCTACGCGGACGCTGCTGGCGGTGGCTTCCAGGTTGTTTGAGCGCGAGGAATTCGTCGAGGACAGGGTCGCCGCCCCTCGCGCCATCTCCCTACTGCAGTTGGAGTTGCTGCTCCAGAGCATGGGAAGGGTGCGGTCGTACTCGCTGCGCAGCACCGGGTGGCCAAGAACGTTGCGGGCCTCGACGACGACGGTGTCACGGGCGTCTGCGTTTTGCTGGTCGATCTGCTTCAGGCGTTTGTACTCCTTTTGCCAGCGGCGGTAGCTCGCGATGATTTCCTCCTGCGTCGCGGTGCGTTGGACGCCAAGGACATCGTAGTACGTGCCGCGCGTGACCCGGTGCGGGTAGCGGCAGCGCGGCGGCAGGCGAATGCGAAACGTCTCCGCGGCCTCCTCACGATTCAGCCCCTTTTGTGGCGAGACATCCTTTGACTCGTGGACGCTGCCGACGAGGAAAAACGTGTCGGTGCTGGAGGCGAGGCTCGAGACGGAGTTGTCGCAGAAATTTGTGGCGCTGCCGCTTATGTCGTGAGGGCGGGACGCGCGCTTGCCGCGACGGTGGCTGCCCGCCTTCCCCCTCTCACCGGGCCCGCCCAGCGATCGGTGGGCGACGCCGCCGTCCACGACGGCAGTGGCGGCCGTGTTGCCGTCTGTCGTGTAAGACGTGTGAAACGGCGCCGCAGAGCCGTGCTCGCTGGTGTCCTTCCTGCTGCTGCTGCCGCCGCCGCTCCGCGACGCCATGAAGTGCTTCGGAATGTTCTCCACCCGCACCGTCTCGAGTAGTTTGTTTTGCGTGTAGCTGTTCAGCTCCGAGAAGTGGTGGGCGTGTGCGCAGCCGTTGCCGTAGCGGCAGCGCGCGACCTCGTAGAAGTCCATGCAGACGCGGGTCTTGCTGCCAGCGTCCAGCAGCGGCGGCACCGCGTCCCGCAGAATCGCAGCGGTGGCGGCGGCAGAATTGTCTGCCGCACCCACACCGCGGCGGTACACGCCGTCGGGGGACGCAAACCCCGACTCAATAAAAGAAAACGACATGTGCGTCACCTCCCGCCTCTGGCCCAACTATTTTATTTTAGTTTAGTTTATTTTATTTTGTGTGTGCGTGTTTGTTCTCCGCCTTTTATTTTCCTCTGCTTCTCCGCCTTCCCCTCCTCCGCCCTCTTCCTCCTCGGCCCGCGTAGTCACCGAGGCGCGCAGGTAATGCAAGCAAGTACGCACCCGCAGACACGAGTGTGACGTGCGTCTGATAAACCGGCTACCGACTTACCTGAAAAGGCACACAAAGCGGGGGGAGAAAAGAAGGCACAAGCAAACAAACAAAGAAAAACATCGCACAGGCTGTGTGACCCCCCACTGCCTCCAGGGCCACGAGGAAACCTCAACTTCAACAAACAACACACACGCACACACCCCTCCCCTCCCTCTCCTTCGTGGCACGCAGACATCGCAGACGGGGGGCGAAAAAAAAAATACTAAATAAATAAATAAGACGCACGGACACACACACACACACACACATGCACAAACTCATCTTTTCTTTTCCCTTCCCTCTCGCCCGGCAACGCATTCTCGCCCATTGAGGGCGTGCTCAAAAGCAAGCGTTCCTCTACATTATCATGTGTGTGTGTGTGAGGAGAAGGGGGTTTTGTTGACGCCGTACTGAACACGGGCGAGGAAAGGAGCCAACTACGTCAACAGACAGACGCTGTCCAGGGTCCATGCACCACCACGGCGCAAAACAGCCACTGCACCAACAATATACACCGAAATACAGAATCCGATTCCTTGTGTCTCGTCACACACAAGCTCACGCACTCGCGCAGGCGTTCTCTCTCTCTCTCTATATATATATATATCCTTATTACTCGTGGACGCATTCCTCCCTTCCTTCATCACTTACTGTATTGCTCGTGTGATTACTACCTAAACTCACCCCGCGCCCCCTCCTCTACACCCAGAGACATGCCCAGTCACGCCCATTCCTGCCCTGACCCGCAGCCGCAGTGGAACCAACCACCCCCGTAGTTTAATATGTTCTCATGCTCCATGTCATTTTTATCATTCCCCCCCTTCCTTTTTTTTCTTTTTTTTTGAGGCGGCTCCCTCCGACTTTCATCGCCCGCCTCAGTCCTCCCACCGCGGCCCCAACACGTTACTCCTCCTCACACGCGCAACCGGCACGGCGAGCGCCACAGTGAAGCCCCAGCCTCCATGCAGCTGGATGGGCGCACGGCAAGCCCCCGCGCAAACAAAAACAAATAAATAATTGAGAAATTCAGAGGAAACGGAGAGGAGGACACGCACGACAAAAGAAAAAAAAAGACAGACAGACAGAAATTAAGCTGCAGCACATGATGCCGACAAAACCGACGAGGCTGGGCCTCACTTCTTTGGCTCCTGCTTCTGTGGGTTGTTTTGCACCGAAGACTTGAGCTCGGCGATGAGGTCGTCCGAGGTCTTCCCGCTGTAGCGCGCGCCTGGCTGCATGCGCTGGAGGTCCTTGTCCACGGCGAAGCGCTTGTTCAAGAACTTCTTCAGCATGTCACCACGCGCCTTTTCCAAGTCATCGCGGATGCGGTCTTTGCGTTCCTTGTAGGCGGCGGTCTCCCGCGCCAAGCGCTCAGTGTCCATGCGCTTCAGCTCCGCCATTTCCTCCTGCGTGAGTGCCTTCTTGCGCTTGTCAAAGTCCTCCCGCACAACCTGTTCCCAGGGGCTGTTGTAGCCAAGTCCCTCTCTACCGATATTCTGGTCCTCCCGCGCCACCTTCTTCACCTGCTCGGGGTCCAACTCCCAAAAACGCCACTCGTTCCACTTCTGCGCCGTCTCCAACTCCCGCCAGGTGACCTGGAGAATATACTCCACAGGCCACCCCCAGAAGTACCGCTTCTCCAAGGTGCACCAGTCATCCTGGCACTCCTTCACGCCGTGGTTGATGCGCTTTACAAGCGTCATGGCAATGTTGTAGTACGTCGACTCTGGTGGAATGTCAGAAGTGGTCAAGAATGCCTGCAACTCCGCCGACGCGGCAAGAAGCTTCGGCTTCCACAATGGCTCTACTGCAACACCCGCTAAGCCGGTTGTGGACTTCACCGGAAAGGCGCGCGGAATGTACTCATCGCTGATGGTCAACAGCGCGGCCGTCCGACGCATTGCGGACCGCAGCGAGTGTGAGCAACGCATGCGTCTCTCCCGTCCTAGCTATTACTGCCTTTGTCTTCTTGCCTTCTCTCTTCTCCTACTCCTCCTACTTCACCCACGATGCGTCAGAACGGATGTCACCAGCTCCTGAGGGACAAACGACACACACACAAACCTCCCTCTCTATGTGTGGGTATGTTCGTATGCAACTCTGTGCCTATACACAAAAAAATCCCTCCTGCTTGTCAGGTAAGAAGCGAGAGGACGCGGGGAGGGAGGAAGCAGCGCGGTTTCCGTTGCTCTGCGAAACAGGGAAGCGACGAACAGGACATACAAATGGCGGAACACGTGAAACTCGACACAACACAAAAGGCACCCACAACGGCAACGGCGCCAGCAGAGGCAGCAGCAGGAGGGAGCAATGCGTGAGCAAAATCAAGTGCAACCGCCACCAACCACCAGGAGACACTTCTCCCCGACGCCGCGGCGCATACAATGAGAACCAACGTCGTCCAGCCGAATGCGGGCGTGAAGGAACAGGAACTGCCTCCGCGTCGCACGTAAAGGACGCGGGGGTTACCACAACAACGCCCACCAACAAGCATGCGACCGCACCACCAGCGCACCCGCGTGCACTAAGTACGGAGGAGTTAACTACGACGCCTCCCCCGTCTCTGTCACTTTTCCTTCCCAACGGTAGCTTCAGTACACGAATAGCATCCTCACCGCAATGACTATACAGCCAAGAGCAACCCACAAAGAAAGTCTGTCTCCAATGACACTACACTTGTACATAAACTTACGGTGGAGCTCCTTGTGGTCGCGATGGAAAAGTGTGGGCCGGTATTGCCGCAGGTACGTCGCCGTGCAGATGAGAAGCAGCAGCACATAAGCGATGGTCTCAAAGTCGAAGAATGCACTCATGGCTGCTAATGCCCTGGCTGTCCTACACTTGTTTCTTTTTTTCCTCCGTGTTTTTCTTTGCTTACTTACACCAGAGTGCAGTTTCCATGGCAATGAGAGGGAAAACAACAACAATTAAAAAAAAAAAAGAAGGTCTGTCTGCAGGGGGCCGCAATGGACAAATTCTACGCAAGCCAGAGGGAGGCGGGGCAGCACTACGAACAGCGGGGCGAGGAAACAAAGAAACGAAACGGCAAAAGTAAGAAAAAGTC
>NW_021705032.1:0-5291 GCF_003719485.1 Trypanosoma conorhini | reverse complement strand
AAACGAGAGCAAAATAATGAAAACAAAAGAAACACAGAGAGAAACAGAAAGGAAAAAAAAAAGCCGTGGTATACACGCATGTCATTTTCTCCTCAAGCGCGCCAGCACACTCCATAGTGGGGAAGGCGGTGTGTTGATGGTCAGTATCCATGTTCTCGCTTTTGTTTTTTTGTTTTGTTTTTTTCTCCGTTGGCGTATCGCCGGATGCCCGGTTGTTGCCGTTGCCGCCCCCGCCATTTGCTTTCCGTTTGCTCTCCCTCTCGTGTCGCATTAAAATTTGAAGAAAACGCACCAGATACGACGAAAAGGAAAAAGGCCAGTTCTGTAGTCAAGAGTAACCTGAGTCAGGTGCTCGGCATAGGTTTCTTCGTAGTGGGACTCAGCCAAAGAGAAGTATAACGAAAAAAAAAGGCGCCAAGAAGAGTGTGATCATACGCACCACCAAAAAAAAAAGGACAAACAAACAAGCAAAAAAAAGAAAAGAAAGGGCGTAAGGGCAGATAGGTAGGAAGTATAAAGGATCGATGGGTGCGGGTTTCTCGCTTGGCTCTGCCAAGGGCAGATCATCAAAGTCAGGTGCATCTCAGAAATATGCGTCAGAAGCCCCCAGGAACTGGGAAGTGTTCGTGGAGGCTCTGAGGGAATGGAAGGAGCGGCTTCGTACCTCGCCGGGGACGTTGGAGTGTATGGCGTCGGGCTACATATCTTTTGCCGAATACCAAAGGATTGGTGTGACTTTCAAGCAACTCGCAGATTGTTTTAATGCTCGGGCAGTGTCGCCAGGGCAGTCGCGGACCACTAACATGACTTCAATTCAGTCGATTCCGGACGTGGATCCCCTGCAGGCCACCATTGACGTTGTTAAGGAGCACATGTCGTTTGTTTCCTATTTGTCCAAGTCAGCTCCTTTTCATGTCATGCTGGAGATAATCATGTGCAGCGCTGCCGGGCTTTCATGCGATGCCTTGGACACCTACACTTCGCCCAAGATGCTGGATGAAATGTGCGCGGAAATTGACAAATCCCTTCATAACACCTTGAAAGCCACAGTGTTTCGTCTAAAGGGGTGCTTGGATGTACTGCCAGTGGATATTGTCAGCACCAAGAACAACTACTACAACTGTTCAGAACCTATTTTGGCGCCATTCATCTCATGCCTTGCAACTACAAGCCGAAAGTTTGAATTTTTCGTTTCACTTGAGGAGCGTGTGAAAATGCTGAGCGGCGTCAAAAGTTTTCGTTCTGCGGAGGAATTGATCGAGGCGGTACGGTCCATCTCGTCCTTCCTCTCTGATATACTCGCATGTTTCACGCTTAGGGTACTCCTCCATATCGCACGGTTCATTCATACGGCGCCAGAGTTGGTGGAAGACGATGAAGAGGTGGATGATAAAACGAAGAAGAAGGACACAGCAAACGACGTTGAACTGGACTTAAGCGGCCTTGAGGAGCACGTCATTGGCGTCTGTAGGGATTTTGAAAAGCTGCCAGGAGATGATTTCACAAAGTGCCGGCGTCACTACCCACATGTATTTGCATTTGGCGACTACTTTCTCCAATGGACGGAGTCAGAAGGGCGTCCACCAACGATTGCTGTCGTCACCAACACCTTGTTAAAGCACATGCTTCTCTTTGCCGGCGGGCTAAGAAGCATTGCGGCTGACGAGAGGGTCTTTCGCTTAAAGCGAATAAAAGATGATGATGATGTATTGAATGCAACTTCGTCGAGTTCGAGGCAGCCTCATGTGCCAGCACTGGGCGCCCCTGTTTCTGGGTCTAACGGAGCTTCGTTGCCGGATGATGTTTCATTGAACTCCGCCTTGCGCGTGGATGTCGTGAGCTGGGCAACCGTGATTGTCAAGGTTTTGAGACTCTCATCCGATGTACGAGATCCTACAGAAGCTGTGACGGATGCTGTGACGTGTGCAAATGTCTTGCGCACCTTATATCAGTACATGGGTCTTCTTCCTTTTGGGGCATTCTGTCCAAGAAACATTTTGAGGTGGATTGAGATCTTTCCGCTGTATACGCTAAACGAAGAAGCCATACGAACCATATTGTTTCTGTACAGCCGTGTTGCGGAGCAGGAAACGCGAATTATTCGCCCCATTGATCGTTCAGACGCTCTTCGCTCCGTTATGCGCACCGTGAAAGCGTTTGAGCGTGGCATTGTTCGAAATGCAAGTGCCAAAGTTGTTGCTGACGTTATTGTCCCCGAATTCGACTCTGAAAACCCTGCCTCTTCTAACAATGAATTCCGGAGGTCTCGTTGCGGAATGATGTATGAATTATTCACTGAAAATTGTGTTTCCAAAATGAGGCCACCTGTGGACATTACTGAGTGTGCTAAGCTCAATGTCGTGCCGGAGCTTTTCGCCCATATACCGCCCTATCTTCTCAGCAAGGTGGCTGACGTGCTCTCCACGGCGCAAATTATGGAGCATGCCTCAAAAACAGGGGCGCTGCTGCAGTGGAGTTCCGCCACCCACCTCAGGGATCTGCAGCAAGGTGATGTGCTCTATGTTGAAGCTGTTGTGGAAACAGAAGAAACTGAAGGTAAACGGAAGAAGTCCGCGCGTCAACGTGCCGCCAATGGAGCACGGTCATTTCGTACTGCCCTTCATGATACTATGCCGCAGAATTTGCCAACTTTCCAATTGGGCAACAACAAAAAAGATCGAAGTGCCACTAACTTGGGAAGGGGCTCAACAGAGAAGGTTACATACCGTTGGGCAATTGCTTGGGCGCTGCAGGTTCGCGACGATGAACATTTAATCATATTTAATGGAAACGTGGAAGTACCACCAGGTTTTTCTCCGACAAGCGTCAACCTGGTGGGGCACTGCGTCCCGCTATTTATTAAACCAAATTCCGAGGAGGTTCTGTGGACAAACCCAGGCTTTGCGTATCACCCAGACAACACCCGAGTACAGTCGCTTCCCTTTACAATCGGGTGGCTTCTCGGCAACAGCGTCGTCAACGAAGTGCCGTTTGGGATTCGCCTCGCACCGCTGGCGTTCCATTTAATCGGATTCGTGCTGAACCTTCACGCCTCTCTGAAGGAGCTTCCGGAGGAGCTCGGCAACTTTACCCTGGTTTACGAAGAACTGTTTACCCGGTCTGGCGAAATAAGTAAAGCGCAAATGACGGCAAACTTCGAACTTTTCTTTGATCCCAATGCCCCTGCGGAGCCACAGGACGGTGTTTCCTCGCCAACTTTTTCGGTTGCCAATATTCTCATGAACCTCGGCAAAAACAACGCGAATTCATTGATTTTCTGGGATGAAGTGGCACGTGGGTTTAAATATACGGCACTTGGGCACAGTCCACTGTTGAAGAGTTGTTGTTCTCGTGTGGTACAAAACGTGCTGTGCGGCTTGAGCTCGGTTGAAGACATCTATAAGGGCACATTTGTGTGGGAAAGCTATTTTGTATTCCTCCCGTCACCCCAATTGGCCGATCTTCCATATGCTGACCACGTGGTTCGCACCTTGCGAAAATGTCTCAAGGATGACTTCATTGGGGAAGAAGTTCGTCGGCTGTTGATGTTCTTTACCGGACAGTCACGATTACCGGCAACGCCTCTCACGGAGTGTATAATTATGACTTTTTCCTCAACCAAAAAGCCGTGTGCTCCCCACGAGCGAGAAGGCGAGGGCGTGGATGACTCTTCTTTGCAGATGCTGCCCATGTTATGGCAGGGACACCATGTTCTTCAGCTTCCCAGTTCTTTGGAGTTAATACTCATCGGTTCACATGTCACCGAAGCGAGCCCAGAGGCATACGCGGCGGCGTGGACAGGGCGTTCCGCGGAGAAGCAAGCCAGTGCTTTGGAAACATTTAAGATCACCCTAAAGGAAGAACTACATGCTACCGCGAGAAACGTCAATATGCAGAGCGGAAGAGGAGGAGGTGGCAGGGGGCATCTGCGGCAGCAGAGAGCAGAATTCAAGTCGATATGGAGCAGCATTGCTGGATCCCAGGATGAGGAGAAGGAAGGGACTGAGGGTATTTGTTCAGACGTCTCCAATACGGCGTCGGCGTCTGCGCCATCGTTGAATGTAGTTTCAGGAGGGACAAAAGTAACTGGCGCTTTGAAGAGCAGCGGGGATCTCGCGAAGTCGGGCGCTTCGTTGCCACACTCTACGCAAAAAAAGGTCGGAGTCGCGGGGGCTAGCGACGACGAAAATGATGACAAAGACAAGAACAACACGCCTGAGATCGTCTCAAAAGTGCCACCGTTTGTGCTTTCCAGGTACAATAAGGAAAGAAAGCTGCAACTGAGCAAGGCGGCGGTATGACGCGGAGTGCTCGGGACCAAAAAAGGCTCCGATGCATCGCCTCATGAGGGCCCTGAGTGACGGCATGGCGACATCGCTAAGAAGAAAGTGCAGAGGAGAGAGAACAACGGTGTGTAAGAGGCAACGAGGACGAAGTGGGGAAAAGGGTATTACAAAAGTTATGTGCACCTATTACAGACAGTTGCAGGGGGAATGCTTCCTAATTTTCTGTCGTTTTCCTGTCTTCATCTTTCTCACTTTACGATTGAGTGTTCCGTGTTAGGTCAAATAAGGGCACGTGGCCTTTATAATACGTACATATTATACATATATGTGTCTTTAAACCATAACACAATGGCAATTAAAATGAAACAAAAAAAAAGGAAAAAGTAGAAACGTAGGAACGAAAAAACGAACCAATATGATGCATGAGGATGAGGCGCGACTGTTTCAAAGTACTCGCTTGTCGCTTTCTCACTACATTTGTGCATATCTGAATAGAAGTATGTGAAAACATAATTATCAGCCTCACTTTCGTTGGACATATGTATAGCTGTATATATACACACACACACAAAGACGAACATGTGCAGGAGTATGTGCATATGTGACTCAAATCTGATAGCAATAAGGTGAAAATGCATATGCCGCCAATGAGAAGCTATATATATATATATATATATATATCTTCCTATATATGTATCAAACCAGGTGGCTACGTATATCACGAAACCCAACTAGGGAGTTGCAATATCAAACTTATTAGCCCAACCCCAGAAAAAAACAATGGGGTAAGTGAGTTGCATTGCACATGTTTGACTGTTATATTTCTTTCGAGAGTAGGTCTGTATGAAGACCCTGTAGTTATTCCTTCCAAACAGTTGATTTTTTTCTAATACTTTTGCCCTCATATTTCGACACCTTCACCTTTTTCTATGCCATTAGCTTTTTATTTTACGCGAGATGTGGGATATTGTGAAGCGCTTCCACAATAATTGCTGGTAAAGAATG
>NW_021705029.1:0-5304 GCF_003719485.1 Trypanosoma conorhini | reverse complement strand
TTATTTTTTTTTTGTTCTTTATTTGTTAGTTTCGTTTCCTTAGTGGTAGTCGGGTTTTTGTTTTTTTTTTTTTGTTTGTTGTTTTTTTCTCTTTCGTTGTGTGTCCGTCATTTCCTCCGCTACTCCTTTGTGTTCTCATTCGCCCGGTTTTGTCCTTGACTTGGGCGGGCCGTTCCTTCGCAGAGCAAGTGCGTGTAGAGTAGAGGGCAAAGGAGGAGGAGGAGGAGGAGGAGTGTGGTACTGCGGTTGGGGCTGCGGACTTCGTTCGGCTCCTTCTTCCTTTCGTGGGCGAGGGGCGAGGAGGGTGCCTGACCAGGGCCGGCGGCGGCGCTGAGGCTTCCCCTACGACGAGCGGTGGGCGGCCGCGGCGCGGTAGGCAGCAACTGTAAACTTTCCGGCAGCAGGGGGCCAAAATAAATAAATATGTGTCCACGCGCAGGAGGACGGGGAGCGGTGAGTTGCCAAGTGCTCTGCGGCCTCCGTCAAGTTGTCTTCGCTGGCCTAGTCCTCGTTTGGTTGACCGGTGGCGTGCATGGAGGGACCGCGTGTGACGCTGTCGAGGGGTATTATGTGCCAAACGGGGAGGACTATCGGGGGCACCTGAACGTGACGGAGACGGGGATTCCATGCCAGAAGTGGAGTGAGCAGGCTCCGCACCGGCACGACACACCCGTCCCAAACGTCTTGACGGGCGTGGGCGACCACAACTTTTGCCGAAATCCCAATGGACTCGAACATCCCGGATGCTTCACGATGAACCCTTCCATACGATATCAATTTTGTGCCGTGGGACCGCCTTGTGGCTGGACGCCACCAGCGACGATTTTACAGTTTAAGCCTCCGTCCGGCACGCACCTGCAAATTGGTCAAACTGTGAAGATCGTGTGCTACCCACGTCCTTGTCAAATTTACTACACATTGGACGGTTCCGTGCCTGCAACTGCATCGGCTATCCTGTATGCACGGCCCATAGTCGTGACTAGGAACACCACGGTGAAGGCTGTTTCCTTCTTTGGAGCAAACAACACCTTGCGGCGTGAAGCATTTTACACATTACCGCCACCCTCAGCTCCAAGAAGTGTATACTTTAGTCCGTTGCCATCGGAAGTGGTCCGTGGCCCTGTGTTGGTGCTTCTCAAGGGGTTAAACGTGAATGATACCGTCCTCATTTTTAAAAATGAGGCTCTTCGCGGGTCTCCGTACGAGGGTCCGTTTTGGTTGAATGAGACCACAAACGTGACAGCTGTCATCAATGGGGAGCATATTGTGCGTGCGAGCTACGTCTTTGCGGCTACCGGCGTTCCTGTGGAGATGTACCCGGTTTCAGGGAAATACATTGGCGGCGTCTCCTGTCTTGTGTACCAAGCAGGTCCTCAGGCAACCTATGCCGTTTCAGTAAACCATTCTGTTTGGCGGCAACTGACTAAATTTGCTTTTAGTATAGATACTGTTGGTACCAACTTGGTGGAAGTAAGGTCGACCTCCTTGGGTGGTGTAGTAAATCTTGTTTGGCGAACGTATGAGGTTGTTGAGGCGACTCCTCCTCTGCTTTTGCCAGCGCCGGATGCTGTCTACACCCAACCTATTCGTGTGACATGCAAGGATCCCATGGGGCGGGCACTGACGTTGGAGGAGGAAAACAAGAAGGAGTTTGGCTATACTCTCCGGCTTGACGTCCCTGGCCGGTTTCCTGTCAACTGCACCTACGTAGACGATCTGCATCATGCAAGGGCCCAACACGTTGTGTACGAACTTCAGTCCACGCCCCTACCGAGGCCGCTTTTGTTACCGGCTTGTGGCCGGACCTTCCCCATGACGCCGCTTCTGCTTGTGCCGGCAATAGTGCCTCCACCTGACGTGGGGGACGCGCGGGATCCGTTGCGGCTGCGGCTGCATGCGGCTTCCACAGGTGCCACACTCCAGAAACTGCTAGGCGGTCATTCCTATCTCCTCAGGACAACCCAGGCTGAGGCGACAAACGTCACGGTGACACTGTTCACCCGCTCCTCTCTTCCGTTGGAGGCGGACAGTCCACCTCTTATTTGCCGGTACGAAGTGCTGCCGCTGGGTTCCTCTGCCACGCCGTGGTTTTTGGTCCGCCCTCCCCGCGAGGATTATTCTGGTTGGGTCAGTGGTTTGCTGCGGCAACTTGCCAGTTGCCTCTCCTTTGGCACGCAAGAACTTGTTTTTGCTGAGACGATAGGGCCGTTTGTGATGCTTCAGCTGCGGCGTCTACCGACTTTACTGCGCATGGAGTACTACACTCGCACCGGTGACTGCCTGCGTGGGAGGTTGGGCTTGGCGGACCTTCGAAACGAAACCAGTGGGACAATACAGCTGGCGCGCTGGTGGACCGCGCAGACGTCGTCGTCGAGCGCCACTACGGGTGCAGGGGTAACGGTTGTGGTGGAGGGTTGGGGGCTTGGCTCCGGCAGATACCGTCTTGTGCGTCAAGAGTTTCCGTGCAACGATCTCGGGGTACGCCACCTCGCGAGAGAAGCTCTGAATTCTTCTTCGCTGCAGCTGTTGTTTGTCGTTGACACTCCAGGGAGCTACAAACTCTGTGCGTCGTTCAACGATGCCTTTTACACGGTGCCCTCCAATGGGCTTCTTCTTGTCAATACAAGTCGTCTGCCGGTGCCGAACCCCGTGCCATGTGGCGGCCCCTCCACAGGGCCGATAAGTGCGACGGCGGATCTGGACTCAAAAGGCAGTTATTCATATCTCTTTGTTTCTATCGACGCGGGCCTGTGGCATCGTGTGGCAGCTGGTGCAGTCGTACACGTTGCCCGTTTAACCGCATCTGTCACATCTGCAACGCTGGCAGTGGCGACAGACCAACGCAGCGAGGCTTCCGCGGTGTGTGTCTTTTACCTTCCCCGTGGTGAGGTGCCCAAAAAGGTAACCTACAAATGGGGTGTAACCTCAACGTATGAGGGAAGGAGCAATGTTGTCCTTGCCGTGAATGGAAGCTTTGCTGGCGAGCGTCACGTGGAATTGCGCGCGTATAGGTCGCGCAGGAACGACACCAATGAATCTCCTCCAGCGATGGGTGAACGCGTGCTCGAAGGGTCGGTGGCAGACGTTCCATTCTTTACCTCATTGGGGACACGCATGGGCGCCTTTACGGTGTCGGATCGTCTCTTGACGCTTGTCGGCGGCGCGGAGGAGTCCCCGGTTTTCGTTGTGGTCTCCATTGATGGTACTTCGCTGCATGCAGAACCGCTCACCCTCGCCTTATCCCCACTAGCTACTGCCATGCATTCCTGTGAGAACTGTACGAGTGGCTGGTGTTTTCGTGACCAGTGCGTTTGTATTGGTGAAGCAAACCGCACGGCATACTTTTGCGTGGAGAGAGCCTCGCCGCCCCCAACTCCCCACGCGGATTCCTCTCGCTTTGGGTTGTTGTTGGTGTATTTGCTGATGTTGGGTGCGATATGCCTTTTAGTGGCCCTGGCCATATATCGTGGGAATAGGCTGCATGCCAGCCAACATGCGAGTGAGCGGGCGGTGGTGGAGTCGTAGGCGGCGGCGCGCTACGACAAGGGCGACATGGAAACGGGTCAAGGAGGAGGCACTTGGGGTCAATACGCGTGCGCGGTACGACTTTGGTGGAGAACACTTCCCCAATTGTGGGCGGGAGTGGGGAGAAGCAGCGGCACGAAACCGAAAAAAAAAAACACCTTTGCATCTGAGAAGGAGGATACAAACAAAACAAAAAAGCCTTGGTGGATAGACGGAATGATCAGCATATTATTGGCGGGGAATACATGTGGTGTAATTGGATGGGATAATATTGCTCGCTCTCTTTTTTTTCTTTTGTCTTTTCTTTCTTTCTCTCTCTCTCTCGCTCTACTTGGTAGGTTCTGTTTTACGCGGGCTTCCTCGTTAGTGACGAGTGAATTAAGAAGGCCGTATATGACGCGCCGTTGAAACCGCGGGTAAGCTGCCGTGGACCGCCAAGGCGGGACGGCGTCCTTCGTGCTCAGCTAACTAGTCCGCGATCGCCGTGTTTGTTTCCCTTTGAGTTTTGCAAAGGGGAATGACGTGAAGCCGCGCCGCCGTTGGAGGGGCTGCCTAGTAAGCATGCATATACATAAACGTGCGGGACGAAGTCATACTCTGCGGGGTTCGACAAGAGTCGCCCGCCCTCACTCCAAGTTTCCATCTCCAGCCGGACACGGGACCTGCGGAACGCATAGCCCCAGCGCGGGTGACGCCGACCTACGGACTAAAGCAGACAAACGGGAAAAAGGAGCGCAAACCCGCATGACGGAAATGAAGTGGCTTTTAGAAGCTTGACACTATTTGGATGGGGTTACTACTTGCATAACTTTTGTTTTGTTTTTGCTTTTGGGGTGCCTCCTCGTGCGTGGGCTTTAATAAGCGTGCGGCGCCGTGTCCAACCTGTTCCACATCGTGCTTATTTCTTTGGGGCGCCATACTTGATTCGCCTGCCTCTCGGCTAAACTCTTTTACTTGGCTTTCCTTGCTGCTGGAGTTACAACGTGCTTATCGCCGTTCCATCTTTGTCGCCGTAGGGTGTGCGAGTGTGGGTGAGGCGTAAGTCTTGCTCGTCGGTGATGCCGGAGGCCGTTGTCACCGTGCGTAGGGCGCGGATGGGGTCACGGAGGTGGAGACGGTGGGTCCACCGAGGTGTGTGGACCATTGTGTGGTGGGTGGGCGCCGTGCTGGTTGGAAAGCTGCATCAGGATTCCGTGAAGATGTATGTGGCCGTGACCCTGATGCTGGGCATATATGCGCTGCTGAGCGACACGCCACGAGAACAGACGTTGCGGGCGACGGGCGCGAGCGTTGGCGATGCCCCAACGCCGCTCAACAAGGCGACGGCCGCTGGACAGGGAAAAGCTGCTGCCGTCGTTGCCGACCCCGCTTTCGTTGCTGCTGTGAACGCTAACGGACCGGCTGTCCGCAAAGGGGCTTCCGCCGTAGAGAAGCAGCGGGCAATCTTCGCGGCCTTGAAGGCAATTGGGACGCCGCAGGCGCTTCGCGCCATTCGGGATGAGGCGTTTCTTGAAGCCATTCTGCGCTCTCCGTTGGATGCGGCGCAGTGCTGCTGCGGCAGTGGGAGGCGCTTCGCACGTTGTTGTCGCCTGCTACAGGAGGAGCTTCGTGGCTGTGGCCTGTAGGCTGGCGGGAGAAAACGTGCGATGTGGCGCATTTCTCTGCATCTTCGTTGCGACATGAGCTTGTGCATGCCTGCACTCTTCACTCTGGTGTACTTGTGTGCATCTCTGGAAGCATGTGTTTCGTTTTTACGTCCCCCCCCCCCCACACCCACCC
>NW_021705028.1:0-5309 GCF_003719485.1 Trypanosoma conorhini | reverse complement strand
AAAAAAAGAGAGAGAGAGGAAACAAAAAAGGTGTCCCTTGCTGTCCTGAGAGAGCCGCTATGAGAAAGTTATGGAGTTTCGTTTTGTTTTTTATTCTTCTTGTTTTTCTTTGCTTTTCGTTGTTTGTGTCTCTGCGCTACATCTGCTCCCTCGGGCCTTTCTTGCTTCTCACTGCTTTTAAGTTTGGTTGCTCGTGTGCATGCATGCACGGTTCGCCGCTCGACACGAATAGGGGGTGGCGGTAGCGTTGAGCACGATGCCCAAGGAGGAATGCAGCTGCAATGGGACGTGCCTTCGCTGGACGGGGCTGTGAGCGAAGGGGAGGCGGCGGATTATGTTTGCCGCTGTGGTTTGCTCTTTGGGATGCATCTCCGGTAATTCGTCTGGGAAGGGTGGGCGGCCTTCGCCCCCACGTGCAGAGACGGGGCGGGGGCTCGTTTCTGCACTTACATGCGTCGCACGCGTTCGACGCCGACGCCGACGTCCTTGTCGTTGCCATGGGCATGCGGGAGCGAACCCATTGCGAGAGCGTCACGTGGTGGGAATTTGATGGGAACGTTGGAGGGCGCGCCATTGCCGGTTCCGCGGACGATACTATTTATCTTTTGCGCCACTTGTGCAAGGCGTTCGAGATGCTGCTTTCTCTCTGTTGACCACAGCCAGCTCTCATGCACGTTGGTTGTATCATCTCCACTGCTTGTGGAGGGCGCTGCGGCCGTGCAATGAGTCTCTCCCTCTCTGGCCGCGTGCGTGCCCCTGTGATGGGTGTCTGCCGAAGCAAGTTGGGGGACGTCAGGGAAATATGAAATGTTAGGCCCACCCCAACTTCCCCGCCGTATTTTGCCGACGATTGACCTTCTTCTTGCAATAGTTTTTTTTCCCCTTTTTTTTTCTTTGCCCGCGTTTTATTTATTTTCATCCTCCGTGAGCTGCCATGGCATCCCCGAGCCCCCCGGGGCGTACAAGTGGCGGCGGTGGAGCAGGGCGGACTCCCTCCTCCACGTGTGCTCGCCCTGACGACGTGATCTCGTCATTCTTGGCGGCGGGGAGGGCGGAGAGGCTTCATTGGGAGCAAACCCAATTGCTGCCATCTTACCACGATGGCCTTCTCGTTGAGACTGTTGCGGCCTATCGACTGAGGCTGGCGTTCCTGGCGGCGAAGGTGGAGTACCTTCGAGGGCGCATCAACGACACGGTGCTGCTAGGGGCGGCTCCTTCCCAAGCGAAGAGCGAACAAGAGATGCGGTGCGCTCTTCGCAAGAACACAGAGGCGGCCATTGAGCGTTTAGCAGAGGTTGCTGTGCACTGCTGGGTTGAGGAAGATGTGCATTCGGAGGTGAGTGCATTTTGTGAGGAGCTACTGGGAGACGCGGATAAAGCGACTCTGCGAAGCATCGTGGAGGAGATTGCATCGGAGGCCTTGCCGTAGACGATGCAGACGTTATATTTGTAAATGACGTCTTCCGTGCCGAGTTCGGTTTGTACACTAGATTTTGAGGAAATCGCAGGAGAAAGAAAGTGCTTTGCCTCGCCTTTTTGCTGGTTTTATGGACAAACTTTTTTTCTTCCTTTTTTATTTGTTCCCCCCCCCCGTGCATTGATATACATTTATATATGTTTGCCCTTAGATTTGTTGTCTCCGGCTTGCTAGTCAAGGGATGATGCGCGCGAGAAGTTGGTACATTTGGTTTGGCCTCGTTGTGCTCGTGTGGAGCTCCGTCGTTGTCAGCGATGCAGTTCAGCAACCGGCGGTGGCTCTTTTTGACGTCGAGCGTCGCAGTGTCATGTCCTCCACCGTTTGGAGCGATATTGACTTCGGTGGACGCAGCACCGTGGGTGGTGGGAGGCGGCCCGCACGGGTGTATGCGCTTCAAGCGACACTGCCTTTGAGGGGCGGCGCAAAAGGCAACGGAGGTGAGGCGAAGTTGAAGAAGGACCTTTTGTTGATTCCGTACTGTTTCGCAACCACCCACGTGCCTGATCGCCGCGGCGAGGGCACGGCGCCTTCCTGCTCCCTGAGCCGCTTTGAGGGGCATGTGCTGCTGCGGTTCCGTGGCGGATGGGAGGAGAATTTCGCGGCCTCACTGTGGCAGGACTCCACACCGAACAGCAAGGTTGACCTCGCCGGGCGCATCTTTCGCGGGGCCCTTAACGACACCAGCGTAACATTTCCTGTTCCGCGTGGCGACTCCTGGGGTGAGGCTTCGAAGTCCGCTGGCATTGTGCGACGCTACGAACTCATCGAGAACTGTAACGACTTTACCGACGAGTGCTTTCAGGCACGTTACATGACGTACACCACGAGCTTCAAGGAGATACCGCTTGAGAGGTACACTGGACGAATGATCTTTCATGTGGGGCTTCTTGGGGCTTGGAACAAGCCCTGGACTCTACGGCTTCAGGGCACGATGCCTCATGAATCCTACACGGATGTCGACATTGTCTTTGTGTTGCTTGACACACGCGAATCCCGTAATTGGGCAATGTGGTTGACCTCAACCCTGTTTGGCCAGTTCTTCCTGGTTGTGGTCTGCGCCTTTGTGGTGGTGTGTTTCATTCTGGGCACGAAGGAGTTGGGGATGCGGCTTTCAGAGCCGGTTGCGCTGAATGAACGCCACGTCACTGTTCTCTATGAGGAAAATGAATCGGATGATGGACAATGCCAGCAACTTTACCGGATCATGATGGCTGCTAAGGAGACTTGCATGAAAGTCGCCTTTCAGTTGCACGTGGCCCAACGCGCAGTGTGCCCTCATTTCCGCTGTTGGCCGCGTCGCAGGTGGGGGGAAACGCGGTCGCCCGTCGTGACAGACTGCGAGATGCGGGAGGAGGCCACAGCCGAGAAAACCCACCATAAGCTTGAACCACAAAACACCTCAGTGGCGGTGGATGATAGTAGTGAAGAAGAGAGTGATGGCGATGAACACATATGCCGCATCTGTCGCTGCAAGAAACCGGTGGATGAATTATTTGCCCCATGTGCCTGTGATGGCTCTTCTAAATACGTGCATACAAGCTGTTTGGAAAGGTGGCGTGCCACTACGACAAACGCGGAGCATAGAAGAGTTTGTGCGGAATGCAAAACACCATATATTATATTGTTGGAGCGAGTTCCGGTATCACCAGATGAATTCCTTCACAGCCCAGTTTGCGTTCCGGCGTGCCGGTTCCTGGCCGCCCGCACCTTGGGTCTACTCTTCGTTCTTTTTCTGCTTTGGGGTGGTGGCTATTACCTGAAATTGTGCATGTACCTCCTCACCGGTCTAGATGAAGGGGTTGTGTGGTCGGCGGCCAACTTTTACCACTGGGTCTTGGGACTATACAGTATGGTTGCTCTGTGTCTCAATATGTGGGCCCTCGAGTATATTTTGACCGACTTTGTCGAGTCTTGGCAACAATTGTTGCTTCTTGTCTTGTCTCTCTGCACAGTTGAGATTCCACTAAATTACGTGGGTCAAGTAGCCTTGTCATGGCTGCTGAACAGGCCTTGGTCACTGGAAGTCTCGTACGGTTTGGGCATCATTGTTACCGCGGTGTCATCTGTGACACTGCTTCCCCACCTGTACGTATTCTTGCAGTCGCTCTCAGCTGAGCGTGAAGTCGTTGCACCACGTATTGAAGAAGTAAGAAATAGGATCGTATTATGAGTATTTTGTGTCTGTGGGGGTGCGAGTTTTTTCCCTCCTTCGCTCTCCACCCCCCTCCCTCTTTGTTTCGCGGTAGCTCTTTTAGTCCTTGTTGTTCTTCCTTATTAAGTATATCTTCTTTACTTACCCCTTGTTTCTTCGCTTTTCCCGTCGCCGCGGCCGGCGCTGGCGAGCGACAGTGCCGTTGAGGCGAGCGGCGTTTGTTGTGCCCCGCCCATTGGCCTCTGCCTCCGTGTTCACCTCCCTGCTCCCTCTTCCCGCTGTAACTTTTTTCTTTTTGCATTTTTTCCTTCTTGGTTTGCCCCGGCGAGAAGGTGTGCGGGAGGGAATTGACGCTCAGCAGACATGCTTCGCCGTAGTGCCTTGTCGTTGTATTCCGGAGTCGCGGCTCCCCTTGGGAAGGGGCGTGTGGTGCCTCTCAAGTTCGACGGTCTGAAGCCCGTCTACGTGCCCAGGAGCTTCACGAAGCAGTTCTTTGTCTTGGGATTCTGGACAGTCGGCAACATGTTGCCGAACTTTATTTTCGGGGCGCTGCTGATCGCGGGGGCCCACGGAGGACTGACGGGCGCATGGCCGCCGGACCCGCATTCGCTGCACCAGTAGGGGGGGGGGGTCGTAGCATCCTTTTTAAGGTAGGAAGAGGCAAAACGGCAAGGAAGCAAAAAAGAAGAGCAAAAAAGAAAAGAAAAGCCAACAACCTCGTAGCTAGTAGGACTGTGCGTAGGGGATCCGAGTCGGTGTGGTCTGTGCGAGGGAGAAGGAGTGTTGCTTGGCTGCCGTTTTTTGCGGCTAGTAATGTTTTATTGGTTTAGTGTGTGAGGCCCTCACGCCTCCGTCCGCCGCGCCGCTACTTTGCGTGGCGTGTGGCGGGGGGCCGCGGGAGGGTGGGGGACATGCGTAGAAGTGACGGGTGGGCAACAACCGATGGCGTTTCTCTGGAGAGCGTGGTATTGGGCCTTGTTTGGCAGCTGCCTCCCGCAGGCAAGTTTTTTTTTTTCTTCACTGAGAGAATTTGTCGTTTGTTCCCTTCACGCGTTTTTCTCTTCCTTTTTTTCTTTTTCTTTTTTCTCTTTCGTTTCTTTCCTTTGGGCTGGCGTCTTTTTGTCCCGCTCCCTCACTCCCTTTTCCATTCGGCCCTGGACGCCGCGTCGCGAGCAGCCTCGTGGGTGTGCCGGCCATCCACCAGACTAGAGCCGACGGAAGGGGAGAGGGCAAAAGCTGCACAGCGAGGCCGTTTCCCAAGGACGTGCCGCGCATACGCCCTTCTGTATATATTTGTGTATAGACATACAGAGATCTGCATGCATCTCCTGTTTGTATACAAGACAGTATTCCTCATTTCCTGTGAAGCAAGAAGAAGGCACGTATAGCTTTTCTGCGTTCTTGTGTCTGTGTGAAAATGGAAAATTACGAGATTCTTAATCAGCTGGGCGATGGGACCTTCGGCTGCGTCGTGAAGGCGCTGCATAAAAAGACGGGACAACTCGTGGCGATTAAAAAGATGAAGCAAAAGTACTACTCCTGGGAGGAGTGTGTGAAGCTGCCCGAGGTGACGGTGATGCGGCGCATTCACGGACACCCAAACATCGTCAAGATGCGCGAGGTGGTGCGAGAGAAGAATGAGCTCTTTTTTGTCTTTGAGTACATGGACGGCGACCTCCG
>NW_021705026.1:1392-5344 GCF_003719485.1 Trypanosoma conorhini | reverse complement strand
CCGCCTTCTGCTCCAGCTCCTCCTGCGAGCTTCTCATTCTCGGCCGCCTTCTGCTCCAGCTCCTCTGCGAGTCTCTCATTCTCGGCCGCCTTCTGCTCCAGCTCCTCTGCGAGCTTCTCATTCTCGGCCGCCTTCTGCTCCAGCTCCTCTGCGAGACTCTCGTTTTCTGTTGCTAGCTTTTCTAGTTCGTCGGCTAGTTTTTCATTCTCATTTGTGAGTTTTTCATTCTCATTGCAGAATTTTTCAGTTGTAGTATTGAGTTTGTTGATGTCATTGTGGAGTTTTTCAATCTCTTCAGTCTGCTTTTGGTTTTCCATGTTCATTTTTTCAAGTTCAGACGCCTGTTGATCGTTTTTGTCGTAAAGGACTTTTATTATGTTGTTGGCATTAGTGCATTCCTCATTTTTGCTACGATACTGCTCGGTGAGGTTCTGATTTTCTGCCGTGGCTTCCCGAAGCTGGCTGTACAGGGTTTCCTTATCGTCATTGAGTTGTTGGATATGCTGCCGAAGTGTGTCGTTTTCTTGTTGAAGCTGATTGCTCCGTTGGAGGTGGTTCGTGTATTCATCCATTGTAACGGAAAGTAGGGGTTCTTGTAGGATGGCATCTGGTTCCACTTCATCCTCTAGGGCTGTGCCTTCTACGCCATGGGGCTGTAGTGTTGGCTCCAGTGATCTTGCTTCATGCGCCACGCGGCGTTTGTGTCGGTGAGCATGTATTTCTCTTTGCTGCCTTTCAGCTAGGGCCATTAGTTCTTCCTTGTGTCGTTCCTTCGCATCAAGCTCACGGGCTGTAATATTGTGATTATGTAGCGCATCCTCAAGTTGCTGCTGAAGGTCACTGATTTCTTCGTCGCGCGCTTCGATGCCTGCCAATGCTTCCTTCTCTGAGGTCTTGACAGACTCTAAGAGTTCACTGAGCTGATTTAAGTTGTTCATTAATTCCTCGCACTCTGCGCGTTTTCGTTCCAGTTCTTGTCGGAGCTCGGCACGCTCCTGTGCGGCGTCATTCGCGGACTTTCCTGCCGTTTGGAGTTCCTCTTTTAGCTGCCCGTTCTCTGCCTCCACACTTTCTTTCTGCTGCGTCAGCGTATTTAGCTGGGCGAGGAGGTTGTCGTGGGTCTGAGTGAGCTCCCCGAGCTGGGCATGCAGCTCTGCCGCCGCCTTCTCGGCCTCCTCGCAGTGCTTCTTCTGTTCGTGCAGCTCATCCAGGGTGACGCAGTACAGGGGCTCGGCGGTGTTGTCGCTCTTAAATGCTGAAAGATTGCGTTGGGTGCGCATCTGATTTGCCTGGTTCTGTTGCAACTTGAAAAGTTCCAGCTCGCTGGCCTGCTTGTCAGCAAGGTCCTTTAGCTTCTCGACCAGGTTGCGCAGACGGCCAATTTCGGCGTGGAGCTCATTGTTACGCTGCCGTAAGGCCTCCTGCTCCCGCAACGTTGATGCCGTCTGACGACGAAACTCCTCGGCAGATTTTTCTAGCGTGTACTGCAGCGAGCGGTTTTCGTTGTGGATCTTGTCCAGAAACATAAGCAAATCACCAATCTCGCTTTCGTATGCGTCCTTGTCGACAAGGTGGCCCACTCCTCCAAGATGCTCCACAAACTCGTCAAAGTACAGCCCATTGAACTTGCTCTCTGGCATGTCAAGTGCGCGGCAGACCTCCACGATTGCGCGGTCAAGGGCCGACTTCGGGCGGTCGGGGTCTTGGTAGAGACGGTTCATCTCACGCGGCGGAAATTCATCCAGGCGCTTATCAACCTCTCCTGTGGTCCGTCGTGAAGGGTGCTGGACTTTGAACGAAGTGAGAAGCGCATCGGGCTCGAGACGGAATTCAACATCCCGAATACAGTCATTTGGCACGTGACAAGCGAGCGCTTGCTCAGACTTAAACACTGCCAGCAGTTCCTCTGGTTTATTTGTAAGTAGCGCATTCCAATCCTTTCCAGGGTATTTCTTAGTGTGTTTTGTGGTTACCGTCGGACCAACCTCGAAGGTCCATCGTTCATCATGCTTCTTCAATTCATCAATGGTGTCCTGCAGTTGCTTCAGATTCTTGGAGGTTTCACTGTTCTGTATCTCTAGAACTGCTCTATCCTGATTACGCAGAGCGTTGCGAGTGTAGTGTTCTCGCAAGTAGAGGCGCTTTTCTTCGAGCTCAGTGGCATACATGGAAAGGCAGTGGAGCTCCGCCATGGCTCCCATGTATTCATTCAATGTTCGCGAGAGTTGATCCTTCAGTTGAAAGCGCATCCACGTAGCATTTTCGTAGACAATGTCAACCTCATCATCTGTTAACGCGCAATCGGTTACCAAAGCATCAATTGGCACGACAGAAATAACAGCCGAAAGAGGAATCGTGGATTGTACAGACGTTTTTGTAAAGGACGTCACCTGACCCCTGGCAGCTGAGGGATTTCCGTGAGACAACTCCTCCTTCAGCTTCATGACTTTCATGCGGCACGCCTTCATCCCGGAAATGGCATCGCCGATAGCATTGTTTTGCGCCTGTATACGCGTGTCGGAGGTTAATCTGCTATGTGCCTCTTGGTACGCCAGGGCACTCATTACCCACTGATGCAGGCTCCTGATCGCATCAGAATCCCGCGCGGCGGCCGCGGAAGAAAAGCGTGGCTCCCGCAAGGAGGAAAGAATGGCGTCGGGGCTTGGATAGCACCGTCCAGGGATGTCCACGTGAATGAGATTCATGACAGCATCCGGCTTCCTGTACTCCATTTGTATGTCGTACCAGGAGGAGCAGTCTTTGACGGCGGGGTCATTCTTGGCCACTGCAAGCACCGCCTTTAACACCTCCATAGCCACCGGTGAGGGTCGGGTCTGCGACGTCACCTCACGCATGTGAACCTCGTCGACCACCTCCACCTGCTCCTTCGCCAACTCGTACAACGTCCTTGCGGCGGAGACGCGATCCTCGTTTTCACTGCGAATCGCAGCCAGTTTATCTCGTGATGTGGAAAGTTGCTCCTGAAACACCCTCATTCGTTTCATCTCCTTTTCAACCTCGTTCGACACGATATTCCGCAGTGCCGCGTCGTCGCCTTGGTTGATGCGCCACTGCTGCACAACGGCGCTGTACTCCTTCAGCGCGACCACCGTGCCCAGCGTCCACTGCCAGTGCTCGTCGTCCACAAGGTAGTCGTACGCCACAGTTTGACCCTTCTGCAGCCGTGGGGTATCTTTTTTGAGAGCATTGAGAAACGCCATGATTGCACCTCTCCCCCTCCCCTCCACTCCGTAGCCTTTGCTGCTTCCCCTCCACCACGGGCCAGCTGTGGGCAAGTGGCTAATTGGGTGGTGGCTCACGCAAAACCACTCACAAAAAAAACGTCACAATAAATCAATCGGTGAAACTCCGACACCCCCCTTTAATTTACTTTCGAGCCCGTCACAACAATGCCGCCACAGACACACACACACACAAACAGTGAAACTCTCGAGCAGAAGCACGAAGACAGAGAAGAGGAGGTAGAGCCCCAACCACCTTCTGCTTCTTGATGTCCTTCTGTATATTCTCTTTCGTTCCTTTCCCTTCACTGATTTTCTTTTCTGTGGGGGCTCGTTCCTCCTTTTGCCAACCAAACCACAGAGTAACTGGTGGGAATGTTATTCTTCCGACTGCCTCTACCTCAGCTGCGCGCCTATTCTGCCTGGCAGCTAAACGCAAGTATAGGTGTATACCGCAAACGCACGTACACACGCAAGTATAAATATAAATATATTTATATTTATATATATATATATAAATGTATTACTTTCCTCCAATTGTAATTGACGCTGACTCTCTGCCACTGACACGCTGGTGGGAAGTGGCAGCACCAATTGCCACAAAAGTATTGACAGCACAGATGAGTTCGAGGGGCACTTCTGCTTCCCCCTTCCCTCTCCTTGGCGCCTCCCGCCGCTCCCAGTCGCCTGAGCAAAGCACCTCCTCCTGT
>NW_021705026.1:0-1367 GCF_003719485.1 Trypanosoma conorhini | reverse complement strand
CTATAAATATATGTATTACTTTCCTCCAATTGTAATTGACGCTGACTCTCTGCCACTGACACGCTGGTGGGAAGTGGCAGCACCAATTGCCACAAAAGTATTGACAGCACAGATGAGTTCGAGGGGCACTTCTGCTTCCCCCTTCCCTCTCCTTGGCGCCTCCCGCCGCTCCCAGTCGCCTGAGCAAAGCACCTCCTCCTGTCCTTTTTCTTCTCTTCTATGTGGTTCCTTCCTCTTCACCTTGCCCGTCCCCTGCGTCTTATCCTTCCGCCTATCTGCTTCGCTCTTTCAGGTAATATCAACAAATCGTCTCTCTTCTAGCTGGCGCTCCCCCCACACCGGATGCCAAAAGCAAGAGCGAGAAAGAAATAAACGAGAAACGAGAACGCGGCCACGGAGATGATGAGAGAGATGAAGGGCAACTTGGTAGGTCCCAACGCGGAGCACAGCAAAACAACACAGACTCAAACGTGAAAGACCCTCAACGCAACACTCAGCAACATCGAAGCATAGAAAAGCCCCACATTTTTTCGTGCAACAGATAGAGCACAAGCGCCCAAGAGGTGTTTCCCAGACCCACGCCGATTCACCAAAGGAAGGCAGTAAAAGGAAGAGTCACCTGGAAGATTATTCGCAAAGAAAGCCACCCATCGATACCGCACCCCGCCTAGAACACAGGTGGAGGGTACCGACGCATGGTTATAGTTCTCAGCATGTCCAAATCCAACCCAATTACGTGATTTTTCCTATACATTATGTGAAGGGTTCGCATCCACTGCGCAGTATCCAGGCCTCCTCCACACGGTGCTGGCTCAAAAAAAAAAGCAGGTCCAAACAAAAGAGGAGTTCAAAAACCAAAAACAAATAAATACATAAATGAAACCTTCACAAAACTGGCACACATACAGGAACGAATAACCCTCACATGCAACATACGCATTACCGCCAAATACAGCCTCGCCCTCTGCGGGCGGGGAGAAAAAAAACAATTCCAACTAAATCCATCACCACAAAAAAAAAAACGCCAAATTGACGGCGACGGAGCACACACGCCGCCGTGGCCCTCGTTTCCCGGGCGAGGCAGTTCTTTTCCGCCTGTCGCGGCCTGCGATCAAGACACGCTATTGAAGGCCACGCAATGCCACATAACCCACAGCGGAGTCCGCCACGACCGGCAGCCCTGCCAAGGCGCCGAGCATTAAAAGCAATGGGCAGGGCAAGCGCCTGAACGAGGCCTTGCCATGTCTGCCTGCACGGAGGAGGAGGAGGAGGGGAAAAAAGAAGAAAAATGAAACGGTCTGGCCCACGGCGCCCAACACATCAGTGCAAGTGAGTTGCATGGCCAACTGGCAAGCGCATCCGCAAAC